>NW_020664773.1:398762-413069 GCF_002925995.2 Terrapene triunguis
ATTTCCCCCCCCCCCCCCCACTGTTACTCACACCTTCTTGTCAACTGTTGGAAATGGGCCATCCTGATTATCACTACAAACGTTTTTTTTCTCCTGCTAATAACAACCCACCTTAACTGATTACTCTCGTTACAGTTACTATGGCAACACCCATTTTTTTATGTCATCTGTGTCTATATATCTTCCTACTGTATTTTCCACTGCATGCATCCAATGAAGTGGGTTTTAGCCCATGAAAGCTTATGCTCAAATAAATTTGTTAGTCTCTAAAGTGCCACAAGTACTCCTCATTCTTTTTGCTGATACAGACTAACATGGCTACCACTCTGAAACCTGAATATTGTTGTGATTTTTGCTGTAAGAGACCATCTATCACAAAGACAAGCTTGCCTGGGTGGCAAGATAGACTGGAGTGCCCAATGTGACGGTCTGTGACTCCAGGATAAGGCTGTTATAGAGCTTGTGGAGTTCACTCTTGTTACTTGGTTGGTGAAACCTAATTATGGAACATACAACCAATTTAGGGTTTGTGCCCTACTTCTTGACAGTCTGCCCGGAGCCAGGCATGCACAGACATGAGCCAGTTGAGGTAGCCTGACATGGTTCTTGGCCCTACACTATTTAACATTTTTATCAATGACCTGGAACAAAATTATCACTGACAAAGTTTGCAGGTGACACAAACATTTGGGGAAATATAAATAATAAAAAGGGCTGGTCACATATACTGAATTGGTTGGTAAGCTGGATGCAAGCAATGTGTGTTTCAATTCCAAATAGGAATGTATATACCTAGGAACAAAGAACATAAGCCACATCTACAAGATGGGTGACTCTACTGGGAAGCAGCGACTCTGAGAACGATTGGGGGATTATGGGGGGATAATCAGCTGAACGGGCGCTTCCTGTGCGAGGCTATGGCCAAAAGGGTTAACACAACCCTTGGATGCACTAACAGGGGAATTTCAAGCAGGAGTAGAGAGGTTTTATTACCTCTGTATTTGGCATTGGTGGTACCCCTACGGAAATACTGTGTCCATTTCTAATGTCCTCATTTCAAGAAAGATATCAATAAATTAGAGAGGGTTCAAAGAAAAGCCATGAGGATGGTTAAAGGATTGGAAAACATGCCTTATAGTGATAGACTCTAGCTCAACCTATTCAGTTTCTCACAGAGAAAGTTAAGGGTGACTTGATCACAGTTTATAAGTACCTACATGGGGAATAGAAATTTGATAATACAGGGCTCTTCAGCTTAACTGACAAAGGTACAAGATCCAGTGGCTGGAAGTTGAAGTTAGACAATTTCAGACTGGAAACGAAGGTGGCAAATTTTTGATAGTGAGAGTAATTAATCATTGGAACAATTTACCAGTGGTCATGGTGGATTCTCTATCACTGACTATTTTAAAATCAAGATTGGATGTTTTTCTAAAATAGATGCTGTAGTTCAAACAGGAAGTATTTTGGGGCAGTTCTCTGGCCTGTGTTAGGAGATCAGACTAGATGATAATAGTGGTCCCTTCTGGCCTTAGAATCTAGGACTCCTCACTAGCCCATTCGATCTTACAGGCTTGTGCCCCTGCATCACTACCCTGCACTTTCTCTTGCATGTATCGGTGCAAAGGATCCCTTTCCATCACTCCCCTCTGAGTATATTCCTAGCCTATGCATCCCAACCTCCTCCAGTCTGTCCCCATTCCAGGCAGCAACTCCTCCAGCCTGATCCCACAGTGCAGGACCCAGAAACAGCATCCCCTTCCCACCCAATATGGCACTTCCTCATGCAGTACCCACACCCACCATCCTCCACCTCCCATACAGCTGCATGTGGGGATGGATGGAGCATCCACATCAACTGCCCACCATCTCAGCTCCAGCTCCATCCATCCCTACATACAGCATCTACATCAACTGCCCACCTTCTCAGCTCCCCACACAGTGCCCATACTTAGCATCCCCTCCAGCTCATGTCCTGCGGCTACTATACATAGTTCATGAATCAATCTAATCCTCAGTAAAAGGCAGAGGCTCTCTCTTCTTTATGGAGGCCCCAGAGTCCCCATCTGTCCCTTTGGGGTGTGTCTAGGGCACCCAGGTCAGGAGTGTCTGAGCACCAGTCTCAGTATCTCAGTCCACGGAGAAAGCTGACGCACTGTGCTACCATTGCCCCATGCAGCCCATCACCAAGAGTCCTGGTAGAAGAAAAGTAGTGGGTGCGTTACCTGTATGACAGGGTGTAGCCTGGCCTGCTCTGACTGATTCGAACCAGGAAGCAGCCCAGAGGCTTGTCCATCAGCAAGTTCTCAGCTTCCCTGAAAGCAAAGAGGAAAGATTTTAATCCGAGAGTCAGCAATAAAACCCTGTGCTCTCCCTGTTCTGGAGCCCCCATCCCTTTTTCACATCCTGGTAACACTCCCTCTATGGTGCAGCCAGCATCACTCTCATGCTGTCCGCTTCACTTCAGGCACACTGTGACACTAAGTACCATTCCCAGACCTGAGGAAGAGCTCTGTGTAGCTTGAAAGCTTGTCTCTATCACCAACAGAAGTTGGTCCAATAAAAGATCTCTCACCCACAATGTCTCTGAGACAAGACAGTCAGGGAATACAGTGTGGGCTTTTGGAGGAAACTGGTTGCTCTCTCCTGGGACTGACAAAGGAGTCAGAGAGATAGAGCTGAAATAGCTGGTGAATTGCTCTGGATTGACCATAATGGACCATGTTTTAACCTTTATTTCTGTATGCTAATATAAGGACTTCCAATGCTGTGTTCCAGTTGACTAATACATCCTCCTCTGTTTTGAAAAGACTGTTTGGTGTCACTTCAAGCACTTGCTTGTGTGCATTAGTCCCTGAAGAGTGTCCAAGTTGTTATCAGGAGTCTGTTTCAATTGGGTTTGCTGAACAGAGCTCACAGCGTTAAACCGAGGCTCAGTCTAGGAGGCAGTGAAGCTGCAGAGGCTAGCCTGAAGGGAGGGTGGGACTCCTTGGGGGTCTGGCACACTGAAGGGGACTGCTTAAAGGCTGGGCTATAGCAAAGATCCTGTGGATCTGTGACAACAGTATTGTCGTATTGAACTCCACACACAGAGTTAAAATCACCTCCCTACTCCTGTCTCTACACATCCCAGGATCCCTTTTAGCCACAGCATCACATTGGGAGCTCATGTTCAATTGCTGGTGCCCTATGACCTCTAAATCCTTTACAGAGTCACTGCTTCCCAGGACACAGTCCCTCATTCTGTAGGTACAGCCTGCATTCCTTGATCCTAGATGTATAACTTTGCATTTAATTATATTAAAATTAGGATTGTTAAGCGATTAAAAAAATGAATCACAATTAATTGTGCAATTAATCACGCAGTTAAACAATAATAGAATATCATTTATTTAAATATTTTTGGATGTTTTCTACATTTTCAAATATAATTGATGTCAGTTACAACACAGAATACAAAGTGTACAGTGCTCACTTCATATTTATTGTTTATTACAAATATTTGCAATGTAACAAACAAGAGAAATAGTATTTTTCAATTCACCAAATACAAGTACTGTTGTGCAATCTCTTTATCATGAAAGTTGAACTTACAAATATAGAATTATGTACAAAAAAAACCCTGCATTCAAAAATAAAACAATGTAAAACTTTAGAGCCTACAAGTCCAATCAGTCTCACTTCTTGTTCAGCCAATCACTCAGACAAACATGATTGTTTACATTTGCAGGAGATAATGCTGCCTGCTTCTTGTTTTCAATGTCACCTAAAAGTGAGAAAAGGCATTCGCATAGCACTGTTGTAGCTGGCGTCACAAGATATTTACATGCCGGATGTACTAAAGATTCATATGTCCATTGATGCTTCAACCATCATTCCATAGGGCATGCGTCCATGCTGATGATGGGTTCTGCTCGATAATGATCCAGAGCAGTGTGGACCGACACATGTTCATTTTCATCATCTGGGTCAGATGCCACCAGCAAAAGGCTGATTTTCTTTTTTGGTGGTTTGGGTTCTGTAGTTTCCGCATCAGAGTGTTGCTCTTTTAAGACTTCTGAAAGCATGTTCCACACTTCGTCCCTCTCAGATTTTGGAAGGCACTTCAGATTCTTAAATCTTGGGTCGAGGACTGTAACTATCTTTAGAAATTTCACATTTGTATCTTCTTTGCATTTTGTCAAATTTGCAATGAAAGTGTTCTTAAAACGAACATGTGCTGGGTCATCATCCGTCTCTGCTATAACATGAATTATATGGCAGAATGCAGGTAAAACAGAGCAGTAGACATACAATTCTCTCCTAAGGAGTTCAGTCACAAATTTAATTAACGCATTATTTTTTTAATGAGCGTCATTATTGTGGACACATGTCCTCTGGAATGATGGCTGAAGCATGAAGAGGCATATGAATCTTTAGCGCATCTGGCACATAAATATCTTGCGATGCCAGCTACAACAGTGCCATGGAAATGCCTGTTCTCATTTTCAGATGACACTGTAATTAAGAAGTGGGCAGCGTTATCTCCCATAAATGTAAACTTTTTAGCGTTTGGCTGAACAAGAAGTAGGACTGAGTGGACTTGTAGGCTCTAAAGTTTTACATTGTTTCGTTTTTGAGTGCAGTTATGTAACAAAAAAAAAAACCTACATTTGAAAGTTGCACTTTCATGATAAAGAGATTGCTCTACAGAACTTGTATGAGATGAATTAAAAATACTATTTCTTTTGTTTATCATATTTACAGTGCAAATATTTGTAATAAAAAATAATATAAAGTGAGCACTGGACATTTTGTATTCTGTGCTGTAATTGAAATCGATATATTTGAAAATGTAGAAAATCATCCAAAAATATTTAATACATTTCAATTAGTATTCTATTGTTGAACAGTGCGATTAATCACGATTAATTTTTTCAATCACGATTAATTTTTTTGAGTTAATCGCGTGAGTTAATTACGATTGACAGCCCTAATTAGAACACTTTTATTCTAAATGGGCCCAGCTTACCAAGCAGTACAAATCTACATGGCTGTCCTGTCCTCATCAACATTTACCATTCATCAATCTTTGGGATAAAAATCAGATAAAAACCTTCAGTTGCTGTCACCCTGGATTGGAACTAGTGACCTAGAAGTAAAAGGCCCTGTACCCCACTCCCAGCTCCATAAATCAGCCAATCCCCCTGACGGGTCTGGATGGGAATCAGTGCTCTAGAGTGGAAAGGCCATGTGTCCTATTCCCAGCTACCCAAGAAACCAGTCCATGCTATCTCCAGGGACCCCAACCCCCACTCTCATACAGACTCTCCCTAAGGACATGCCAGTCTCTGCCTGCACAGCCCAGCCCCCTTGGTATGCTGCAAGCCCCTAGGGTTCTCACCTCCTGCTGATCATCCCATGCAGCCAGCCAGGAAAGGCCCCATCATCCTGCATAACCTTCCAGGCCTGTGTCTCTCTGAACCAGCGGAGAGTTGCTCCCCTCTTGATTTGCCTCATTTCTTCCTCTTCTCCTGTCTGCCCCTTTGTCCCCAGCACAGGGCAGGGCCTGGAGCGCAAAAAATTATCAAAGGGAGTCGACTGAAAACAGGAAAGAGAGAGAAAAAAGGAAGGTGGGTGTGAGAGTGATAGATTCCTAGGCCAGAAGGGACTACTGTGATCATCTAGTCTGCGCTCCTGTATAACACAGGCCACATACCTCTCTCAAAATAATTCATAGAGCATAACTTCTGGCCGCCACTTCCCACAGCTCCCATTGGCCGGGAACAGTGAACCGCAGCTGCTGGGAGTTACGGGGGCCATGCCTGTGGACGGTCAACGTAAACAAAATGTCTCACGGCCCACCAGCGGATTACCCTGATGGGCCACGTGCCGAAGGTCTAGCTTCAACTTCCAGCCACTGGATCAGTCTGCTAGACTGAAGAGCCCATTATTAAATATTTGTTTCCTGTGTAGATACTTCTAGGCTAATCAAGTCAACCCTTCACCTTCTCTGTGTTAAGCTAAGTAGATTGACCTCCTTGAGTCTATCACTATAAGGCGAGTTTTCTATTCTCATGGTTCTTCTCTGAACCCTTCTCTAATTTATCAATCTCCTTCTTGAATGGTGAGCACCCAGAACTGGACACAGGATCCCAGCAGACGTTGCACAAGTGCCAAATAGAAAGATAAATAAACCTCTCTACTCCTACTTGAGACTCCCCTGTTTATGTATCCAAGCACCCACTTGATGATGATTCTGTTTACCATTACATTTTGTGTTAGCCAGTTTTTAACCTATTTAATGTGTGCCATGTTAATTTTATATCCTCCTAGTTTTTTTAAATCAAAATGTTGTGAAATATCAAGTCAAACGCACTGCAGAAATTTACATGTATTACATCAATACTAGTAGCTTTATCAAATAAACTTATAATCTCATCTAAGAAGATACCAGGTTAGTTTGACCGGATCTATTTTCCATAAACCCATGTTGATTTGCATTAATTGCATTACCCTCCTTTAATTATTTATTAATCGAGTCCTGGGGCACTGCATCCGAGGGTGCTAAAGGAGTTGACGGATGTGATTGCAGAGCCATTGGCCATTATCTTTGAAAACTCATGGCAATCGGGGGAGGTCCCGGATGACTGGAAAAAGGCTAATGTAGTGCCCATCTTTAAAAAAGGGAAGGAGGAAGATCTGGGGAACTACAGGCCAGTCAGCCTCACCTCAGTCCCTGGAAAAATCATAGAGCAGGTCCTCAAGGAATCAATTTTAAAGCACTTAGAGGAGAGGAAAGTGATCAGGAACAGTCAGCACGGATTCACCAAGGGCAAGTCATGCCTGACTAACCTAATTGCCTTCTATGATGAGATAACTGGCTCTGTGGATGAGCGGAAAGCAGTGGACATGTTATTCCTTGACTTTAGCAAAGCTTTTGATACGCCAGCAAGTTAAAGAAGTATGGGATGGATGAATGGACTATAAGGTGGATAGAAAGCTGGCTAGATCGTCAGGCTCAACGGGTAGTTATCAATGGCTCCATGTCTAGTTGGCAGCCGGTATCAAGCGGAGTGCCCCAAGGGTAGGTCCTGGGGCCGATTTTGTTCAATATCTTCATTAATGACCTGGAGGATGGCATGGACTGCACCCTCAGCAAGTTTGCAGGTGACACTAAACTGGGAGGAGTGGTAGATACGCTGGAAGGTTGGGATAGGATACAGGGGGACCTAGACAAATTAGAGGATTGGGCCAAAAGAAATCTGATGAGGTTCAACAAGGACAAGTGCAGAGTCCTGCACTTAGGACGGAAGAATCCCATGCACTGCTACAGACTAGGGACCAAATGGCTAGGCAGCAGTTCTGCAGAAAAGGACCTAGGGGTTACAGTGGACGAGAAGCTGAATATGAGTCGACAGTGTGCCCTTGTTGCCAAGAAGGCTAACGGGATTTTGGACTGTATAAGGAGGAGCATTCCAGCAGATCGAGGGACGTGATCATTCCCCTTTATTCGACATTGGTGAGGCCTCATCTGGAGTAGTGTGTCCAGTTTTGGGTCCCACACTACAAGAAGGATGTGGAAAAATTGGAAAGAGTCCAGCGGAGGGCAACAAAAATGATTAGGGGGCTGGAGCACATGACTTATGAGGAGAGGCTGAGGGAACTGGGATTGTTTAGTCTGCAGAAGAGAAGAATGAAGGGGGATTTGATAGCTGCTTTCAACTACCTGAAAGGGGGTTCCAAAGAGGATGGATCTAGACTGTTCTCAGTGGTAGCAAATGACCGAACAAGGAGTAATGGTCTCAAGTTGCAGTGGGGGAGGTTTAGGTTGGCTATTAGGAAAAACTTTTTCACTAGGAGGGTGGTGAAGCACTGGAATGGGTTACCTAGGGAGGTGGAGGAATCGCCTTCTGTCATAGACATACAGCTAAGGGTAACATAAAATCCCTCCTTTACCTGTAAGGGGTTAAGAAGCTCAAATAACCTGGTTGGCACCTAACCAAAAGGACCAATAATGGAAGAAGATATTTTCAAATCTGTGGGGGGAGGTTTTGTTTTGTGCTCTCTTTTGTTGTTCTCTCTGGGACAGAGAGGGACCAGGGCAGGAAAAACCATCTCCTAAAACCCTACCTGAAATAAGCATCCAAGGGTATGTCTACTCTACAGGATTAATCCGAATTTAGATAATTCGAATTTGGGAAACAGATTGTATAAATTCGATTGTGCGCGGCCACACTAAGCACATTAATTCGGTTTTTAACCACATTAATTCGGTGGTGTGCGGCCACACTACCCCATTAATTTTAACCACATTAATTCAGTGGTGTGCGGCCACACTAACCCTAATTCGAATTAACAAAATCGATTTTGGCGCTACTCCGCTCGTCGAGGTGGAGTACAGAAATCGATTTAAAGCGCCCTTTAATTCGAACTAAATGGCTCTGTTGTGTGGACGGGTGAAGGGTTAATTCGAATTAACGCTGCTAAATCCGAATTAATCCCGTAGTGTAGACCAGGCCCAAGAGTACAAAAATTGTAAGTAATAGCAAGGAAATGCGTTAGCTTATCTTTTGTTTTAGCTTGTGAATTTTCCCTGTGCTAAGAGGGAGGTTTATTCCTGTTTTTTGTAACTTTGAAGTTTTGCTTAGAGGGGAATCCTCTGTGTTTTACATCTTATTACCCTGTAAAATTACCTTCCATCCTGATTTTACAGAGGTGCTTCTTTTACTTTTTTTCTTTATAATAAAGTTCTGCTTTTAAGAACCAGATTGGTTTTTAGTTTCCTAAAAACTCAAGGGTCTGGTCTGTGCTAACCTTGTTTACCTATTTGGTTAGTATATTATTCTCAAGCCTCCCCAGGAAAGGGGGTGAAGGGGCTTGGGGGGATTTTTTGGGAAAACAGGAACTCCAAGTAGTCCTTTTCCTGAATCTTTGTCTAACTCACTTGGTGGTGGCAGTGATACCGTCCAAGGACAAGGAAGAATTTGTGCCTTGGGGAAGTTTTAACCTAAGCTGGTAGAAATAAGCTAAGGGGGTCTTTCATGCAGGTCCCCACATCTGTACCCTACGTTCAGAGTGGGGAGGGAACCCTGACACCTTCCTTAGAGCTTTTTAAGCCCTGGCTGGGACGATTTAGTTTGGGATTGGTCCTGCTTTGAGCAGGGGGTTGGACTAGATGACCTCCTGAGGTCCCTTCCAACCCTGATAGTCTATGATTCTGTCTCAGTTGCTTCATTATCTTGTCCAAGATCGATGTCAGATTGACGAGCCTATGATTACTCGTGTCATCCCATTTACCCTTTTTACAAACTGGTACAACACTAGCTTCCTTCCAGTCTCCTGGAACTTCCTCAGTGCTCCAAGACTTATCGAAAATTAACAGTGGAGGCAGCAGCAAGAGGTGGGGGACACTTACAGTAAGCTCCTTTGAAGATATCACAGACGATCTCACTCAAGTCTGCGCCCTAGGGGAGACCAGACAGGAACCTCATCCAACTTTCACTTTCAGTTCTCCCAAGACCAAGCCCTGCCCAAGGTTTTACCAGGATTGGTTTATTTAAACTCACAATATTGGGCATGAACTCCTCTTTATTCCTGGTTACATGGATGAGGAGCGTGGTTCTCCCTGGATCACATGTACGGGATGTGCAGATGGGAGGGCTCAAGATCACATGTTGGGATGTCCCTGGGTATCTGACCCTAGGCAAAGCCAACATTATTACCTCTGTGAGTTTGCTGCGAGGGCGTGGTACTGGTGGCTGTGTCAGAGAATCAGCTCCAGGCTGAGAACGTGGGAGGGGCTGAGGACGTCTCCTCCGTGGCACAGGGACTGGCGAGGCAACTATTCATGCAGTGAGAGGAGGGAACAAATGGCATTAGGAACCCCCAGAGAATGATTCATCCCACCCAGGAATGGAGCATGTGGGTACAATACCATCACACCCAAAGGTACCATGGGGAAAGTTCTGCCTCTCCAGTAGGCAGCATGGCAGCTGCAAGACAAGGGACTCCCAGGAACATCAATCCATGGAGCTTGGAACTTTCCCATCCCACCTGAGCCTTGCTATGGAGCATGGAAAGGAGTGAGAAGGGGTAGGGTCCCTGCTCTGCTGCCACCTCCTGCTCCATGCTCTAAGGAAAAAAATCCAGCTCTGAGTGGGTGATGGCATGAAGCCATCCCCTGCTGCATTAGCAGAAGAGGCTGGGTGAGGCCAGGGTGCCTTTCCCATCCCAGCCCAAGGCACGTGGGATTTCACAGCTCAGTTCCCAGCCTCTATGGGAAAGAGCCTCCATTTCCAAGTGGAGATGGGGCCTGTCCTGAGGCAAATGCTGGAGGAGAGTTTCACAGAGGCAGGTGTATCGTCCCCTCTAACTACCCACCACTCAGGTGTGGCATAGAAGAGAGTGTGGTCTGAGGGGTCAGCTACAACTAGGGAATAAGGCAGTCAGACCCAGTAGGGTCTGTGGTGGCTGGACACAGCCACTAAGGGCCCGTCTTCACTACCCGCCGGACCGGCGGGTAGCAATCGATCTATTGGGGATCGACTTATCGCGTCTAGTGAAGACGCGATAAAATCGATCCCTGATCGCTCTGCTGTCGACTCCGGAAATCCACCATGGCAAGAGGCGGAAGCGGAGTCGACGGCGGCGCGGCTGCCGTCGACTCGCCGCCGTCCTCACAGCCAGGTAAGTTGACCTAAAATACACAACTTCAGCTACGCTATTCACGTAGCTGAAGTTGCGTATCTTAGGTCGACCCCCCACCCCCCGTAGTGTAGACCTAGCCTAAGTGAGCATCCAGGGATTTGGGGCACGGAGGTATTGATGGAAGGAGGTGGTGTCAGTGACTTACTCTGGGCCTGGGACTCCAGTTCCAGTTGCCTGTTGCTCTCTCTCTCTGCTTCCTCCTGCAGGCGCTTCTCTCGGGCTCTGAGCTCAACCACCAGCTCCTGGTAAATCTTCCTACAGCAGAATCTCTTGTAAGCTGCTCAGAGAGAAGCTACAGTTAGAGCAGAGACTCCACTGGAACAGCAAGGAACAAGGGCCGGGCAAGAGCAGCATCCTGTAGTACCTGTGTGTCCAATACAGAGTCATACCAGAGAGACTGTGCAGAGAGAAGGCTCTACCATGTCTCTCACCAGCGCACCTATTGCTCATGATCCCATTGTTCTGCCAGGGACAGCAGCCAGGCTAGTAGGGCAGTGGTCACCTGGATCATACGCTACTGTCCTTCCCTGAGAGGATAATGACATTTTCTGGTCTGCCCTTCTGCTTGCGCTTCTCTCCAGCTTCCCATGACTTCTTACAATTCATCCCATCATTATAAGAAGCTCATTAACCACTTCCCTGGACATCCACTTTACAGCAAGACCAGCAAGCTTGCACCTGCTCTGCTCTCCCACATATGCCCCTTCCTGTCCACACTACCCGCCTGATTCGGCGGGTAGAGATTGATCTTCTGGGATCGATTTATCACGTCTCATCTGGACGCGATAAATTGATCCCAGAAGCACTCCCCCGTCGACTGCGGAACTCCTGCTCGCCGAGAGGAGGAAGCGCTGTCGACGGGGGAGCTTGCCTGCACCGTGTGGACCCGCAGTAAGTAAACTTAGTTCGATCTAGGAAACGTCGACTTCAGCTACGCTATTCTCGTAGCTGAAGTTGCGTTTCCTAGATCGATCCCCCGCCCCAGTGTGGACCAGCCCTTAGACTGCTTTCCTGCTTGCTGAAGACTCTGAGAAGGAGTTGAGCGTTTGTTGTTCACACCACGAACACAAAGGGTTTGAGGTGCCGTAGAGATGGAGCCTGATCAGGTTTTTCTGTCTCCACTGCCCTGGAATGCTATCAAGGGATCTTCTGGGATGAGAGAGGGGTTGGGGAAGGACTCCCGCCTGTGCTCCTTGCCCTGATATGCTCTCTGCGTTGGAGGAGACCCTCCTGCCCCAATACTCACTCTTCTGGATGATTACTGCTGCCTTTTCCAAGCGGTCCATGCTCTTTGCCAGCAGCTCCTGGTGCCAGTACTTAAAAAAGAGGCGGGACTTCCTGTGGGGATGGGAGAGAATGCCAAGGCAATAGTAAGATATAGGACTCATTTCAGACCCCATCCCATCACTAGAACAGGCCCCTGGTACATAAAGGTGGCAGTTATTGCAGAGAGCTAGTTCCCACTCCACACACGCGCACAATACAGCTCAGACCCATCATGCTCAGTCCAGACCCATGTGCAGCAGCCCACACCTACCCACATCTCCAGCCTTTCAGCTCTGTACTCCGCAAAATCTCCAAGCAGCTAAGAAAGGAGGAGAAAAAAAAATTAGTCAAAAGTCCCCTTCTACTTAGTGCAGCCAGAGACAGGCAACCCTTTGTACTGCATTGCACCCCTTGTGAAAGCTGGCTCCCAAATGGTAGATCTCACAGAATCACAGCTGGTGCAGGGATTATGGTGGGGCTTGTTAGCAAACGCATACCCAGCCCTTGCCTCAGGAGGGTGATTCCCCCAGTGACTAGGCTCCTGGCCCTTCCTCCTGGGGGAGATTCCCACAGATAAAGATCTCATTGTCAGAAGTTTTTTCCTTGTTGAATTTCCTAGTTCTGAGAAGTTCTCAAATCCCAGTGGATAAGTGCAGAACATGAATCCGGGTAGAGCACAACTACACATTATACGATCAAAAGGCTAGTCTACACTAAAATCGCTAGGGCGGTGCAGCTGTGCCGATGCACTGCACTGTTGTAGCGTGCTAGTGCAGACACTCTATGCCATTGATCAATATAACTTACATCATTCAGGGGGGTGGGTTTCCACACCCTTGAGCAACTTAAGTTATACCGAAGTAAGCATTAGTGTTTACAAGCCCTCAGTTTCCTCTAACTACACCTAGTTACATTCCTTGAACACCCTTAAATAATCTCTCCCTCTGTGGCAGTTACACTCTTCATACATTTGTATCTGAATGGATTACTCCAGATATGGCATAGAGAAGAGCTCTTCCCTTCCCGCTCTGCAAATGCTGCCACTAAAGTCACATAGATGCTCCTTGCTGCCATTTTGCAGGGCAAACTTACGTCCGAGGCGAAAGAGCTGGTTCCATACCAGTTTAGACCATGGTCCAGCTTGCCCAGTATTTGGCCCATACCAAAGCTTCATGGGGAGTGTACTGAACAAGTCATTTATGGAGTGATCCACCCCTGCATTCCACTCCCAGCTTCTAGTAGTCAGAGGTTGCTCTGAGCATGGGGCTGCATCCCTAATCATCTTGTCTAATATAGCATTTCATGGACCTAACCCCCATGAACTTATCCAGTTCTTTTTTTAACCCGGTTATACTTTTGGTCATCACAACATTCCATGACAATGAGTTCCACAGGTTACCTGTGCACTGTGTGAAAAAGGACTTCCTCTTTTTTGTATTAAACCTGCCCTCTATTAATTTAATTGGTGACCCGTTTTTTGTATTGTGTTAAAGGGTAAATAACCTTTCTCTAGTCATTTTTTCCACTCATTCATGACTTTATAGACGTCTATTGTATCTCCCCTTAGTCGTCTCTTTTCTACGTTGAACGATCTAATATTTTAGATCCTTGTATGGAAGCTGCTCCATACCCTTGATCATCTTTGTTGCCCTTCTCTGAACCTTTTCGAGATGGGGAAACCAGAACTGGACACAGTAAGACAGGTGTGGGCACATCATAGATTTATGTAGAGGCATGAGGATATTTTCTGTCCCTTTCCTAATAGTTCCTAACATACTGTTAAGCATTTTGACCCCTGCTGCTACACACAGTGCAGAAGTTTTCTGAGAACTATCCACAGTGCCTCCAAGATCTCTTTCTTCAGTGGTAACAGCTAATTTTAAATCCATCATTGTGTAAGTATAGTTGGGATTATTTTTTCCAATGTAGATTACTTTGCACTTATCAATGTTGAATTTCATCTGCCATTTTGTTGTCCAGTCACCAACTTTTATGGGATTCCTCTGTAACTCATTGCAGTCAGCTTTGGACTTAGCTACTTTGAGTAATTTTGTATCAGCTGCAAACTTTGCCACTTCACTGTTCACCCCCTTTTCCAGATCATTAATGAATATGTACCTCTCCTCAGTCTCTCCCAGCCAGTGCCTGCTGTGTAAACATCTATCTTTTAGGTTACTTCTCTCTCACATGCAGTAATGTGCGTGTTTCTAGGTGGAAACATGCTGTATTACCTGCCCATCTCCCCCTCTAGAGCCTTTGTATCATCTCTATCCTCACTTGAGTTTGCAATTCCTCTAGGGTTACCATATTTCAACAATCCAAAAAGAGGACAGGGGGTGCCGCCCTAGCCCC
>NW_020664773.1:433069-472361 GCF_002925995.2 Terrapene triunguis
GGGAATAAAGGGGAACAAGAAGACTTTTTATCAATACATTAGAAGCAAGAGGAAGACCAAAGACAGGGTAGGCCCACTGCTTAGTGAAGAGGGAGAAACAGTAACAGGAAACTTGGAAATGGCAGAGATGCTTAATGACTTCTTTGTTTCGGTCTTTAATGAAGATATTGAACAAAACCGGCCCCAGGACCGACCCTTGGGACACTCCGGTTGATACCGGCTGCCAACTAGACATAGAGCCATTGATCACTACCCGTTGAGTCCTCATAGGTCAGCTGAAGAACCGATAGAATGGGGTTTCTCCAGTACTTCCATGGTGTGTACTCTGAATATCATATAAATCCTGACTCAATGCAATAGGGAAGGGTGTATCTCAATGTTCCTCCAGTATGCAAGCTACAAGCTTCTTCACAGTTCCCTGCAGTCTTTCCACTATCCCATTTCCTTGGGCATGTTACGCGGCAGATTTATAATGTACTGGACCAATACTTATCTGAAAGCCTTCAAAACTCTCTTGATACAAAACATGTCCCTGTGACACTGCACCCCATATTCTTCACAGTAATAATATGTTATGATTATGACATAATCATAATATATTTTATGCAAGATAGGTCATATGAGATATCATTGGAAAGGTTATGATTTACTGAATAAGATTATCCTATTTGTATACATGTATCGTTTTTGTATCTGAAGTTAGGAATATTGTCTATGTATCTATTACAAATGTGTTTACACATGGGGAACACCCACAAGGCAGAATGTAATCAGTCTAGATGGCTGGCTGGGAAGGGCCTATTCAAGTTAATGAACCATTAGGCAGAACAATAGGCCTTAGGAAAAGCTTATCTCCCACCCAGGAGCCTTCCTGAGGATGCTGTAAACAGCCTCTGACTCATGTCTGCTAGCACCCTACAGGGTCATGTGACCAAGTCACCTGGTACTGGACTCCATCTTGGAATACCAGTGTTTTTCCACTGACAGGCATGGGAACGAAGCTTGGAGACAAAGGGTTCCTGCCATATGCAAAAGCTATTTAAGGCAGGTGAGTGACATCATCGGGACTCTTCACTGATTCCCCGCTCAAAGACGACTCCTGAAAAACCCTGAGGAACAAGGACTGAACTGGGGGGAAGTGTTGGACCCAGGCTAAAGGGGAGTTTTAGCCTGTGAAAGAAACACCTGGGGTTTTTAAGCTGTAAGCAAGTGCAGCTGGCTCCTTAAGAATCTCTGCAGCCTGCTTGAATCATCGAGTGTGAGAATTTGCTAATTCATATCCTACCTATCTAGTATGTTACGCTCAGTTTGTGGCTTTGTTTCTTTACTAGGTAATCTGCTTTGATCTGTTTGCTATTCCTTATAATCACTTAAAATCTATCTTTTGTAGTTAATAAACTTATTTTTGCTTTGTCTAAAACCAGTGTGTGGGAGTCGTAACTTGGGCAGAAGGCTTTTGCATATCCGTCTCCACACTGAGGGAGGAGGCAAATTTCATGAGCGTACGCTGTACAGATCTCTGTACAGCACAAGATGGTATAATTTTAGGCTTACACTCCAGAGGGGGATGTGCACTTGAGTAGCTGGGCTGTTCCTTAGCTGTAGCCTTCCCATGCAGAGCTGATCACAGCATTTGTATGTTCTGCAGCTGGTGTCCCTACCAGTATGTGTGCTGGAGCCGGGGAGAGGGCTTGGCAGGCTGGTCACAGCAATACAGTGTAAAGGGAGTCCAGGCTGGTGGGTCAGGGAGGCTCAGTGGTACCCCAGTTCCAGGTGGCACTCCGGGGGAACCCGCCATTTTCTGAAAGAAAATGGTCCCATTTTCTGAAAGAAGGCTCTCTGGTAGGGCAAACATCACAAATAAAGCGGTTAAGCAAGAAATGAGCTTCTCTGAAATCATGAATGCAAAGAAGTAATGTGAGTAATAGTCTATAACACTCAATAGCATGTAGCCATGCACTGCAATCGATAGGCCAGTAATATCCATTGCAATTCTCTGCCATGGTCTATCTACGACTACCATTATCAAAGGGGCTGGAAGAGCAGTAGTTCTCTGCACTGTGCAGGCTGAATATGCCTTCATATGATGCTCAATGTCTGAGTGCAGCCCTAGCCACCAAGCATAACTACACAGAATCACCTTCATAACTCCCAAATGTCCTTCGTGAGTCACACCCAGGACTGCTTGTCGAATGCTAGGATGATCACCCATGCTCCTCTGCATAAGATATGTTGAGTAGCACATGTCTTCACTGTGAGCTCAGAACAAATTTTGTAGAATGTAGACAAAATTCTCTTAAGAACTGGGTCTATCCGACCCGTTTGTACAGCATGCATCACCTCGCACAGTTCAGCATCTTGAAGAGCAGCAGTTTGCCTTAAGTCAACTGGCAAGCTTTTCAGTAAAAAGCATAAAGCATACCTTGCCATTTCTGCACATGAGGGTGCCAATCCAGCAGAATTTCTTGAAAGAGTTTCGGCAAGTAAATTAGATCTTTGTTTGAAATGTACCAAATGAAAGCCAGTCATACTGCTGCAACTGATAACCCACTGTGGCAGCCTCATGCTCAGCAGATCAACAGTCTTATGACAGAGGCCCAAAATAGGCAAATCAGTTTCTAAAGTAAAATGTTTCCCCAGTAAATAGACTTTGAAGTGTACAATAGCAAAAACCATCGCCAAGAACTCTAGCTCAATCTGGGAATACTTGGCTTCTGTCAGGGTGAGAGTACAGGATGAGTATATAACTGGCCATCCCCCTGGAACAGAACTGTGCCCAGACCCTCATTGCATACATCAATTTGAATCATTATGGGCTTCCTTGGATCAAAATGAGAATGAGATTGGATTTAACAGAGGACCTGGCAGACTGTTTCAAAAATCCGTTTGGTCTCTTTAATCCTCCCAAGATTAGATCTCTCAGCAGTTTGGCAAGGGTACTAAAATTGGGCAGAACACAGCCGCTACAATCTGTGTGTTTCGGTAGTGAAGCAACAGCTTGCAGCCATTCAGGTGTCAGTTTCACACCATCCGCTGACAGAGAATGCCACAGAAACTCTACAGCATCTTTTGCTAAACTGCAGCTGGCCACATTCAACTTTATGCCAGCTTGTTGGAGTCGGGTTAGCACCTGGTCCAGATAAGCATTATGTTCAGGAAGGGTCTTATCAAAGACAAGAATGTCATCCAAATAGCACCATGCACCCTGGATATTACCAAAGAGCTGAGAGACCACTCTCAAATACTTCAAGGAGCAGAGACTAAACCAAAAGGAAGTCATTGATAGCAGTACCTCCCTAATGGCATGCTGAAAGCAAACTTCCAGACACAAGTATTTTCCAATAACCGGATCGGTAATCCAACACAGAGAAAATCTGGGATCCACTGACCCAACATGTCACCTCTTTGAAGGCTGGCAACTGAAACTGCTCACGTTTCTCATATCTATTAAGAGCCCTAAAATCTGTGAAGTCAAATATCGCCATTCTTCTGGTATACTATCACCGTGGATAAGCTCCAATCCATATGCCCTTCCACCTCCCAAATGATTATATCATTTTTCATGCATTGCAGTTCTGCTCAGATCTTGTCCACAAGTGCAGGAGGTACATCTCGTGCAGGGGGTGCAAAGGGCTTGGTGTTCAAATCCAACAGCAGAGAGTATGCATAGCCCGTGGACGGAACACTGTCATTGTTAAACAAATCATGGTGTCTCTGAATGATACATTGGGTATCCCCTTCTAAACTAGCTGACATAATCACACCTGAGATATCCTGGGAGAGCTCATGCACGATACCAAAATGTAAGCACAAATCATAGGACAATAATGGAACATCATTCACAGCAGCATCTTTAACAAGATAAAACTTTGCAGTCAAGGCTATGCCTTTGTAGAGCACAGAAAACACAGTTTCACCCACTGTCTGCAAAGCATACAAATTCCAGGCTTTTATAACCACTGTAGTTGGGCAAATGTCTAGATTATGAATTAACCCAAAAGGGAGAACGTTAACTTCAGCACCTGTATCCACCATGCACCTCAGCAGTGTACCATTAATTTCTATAAAAACAACAGGGACTGGGAGTGGCTGGCTCATTACAGAAGCAGCTTTTCCTCTCCTGGAATTGACACCTCCTCATCTATTATTGGGAGTGGACTACATCCACCCTGATTGAATTGGCCCTGTCAACACTGGTTCTCCACTTGCGAAGTAACTCCCTGCTCTCCATGTGTCAGTATATAATGCCTGCATCTGTAACTTTCACTCTATGCATCCGAAGAAGTGAGGTTTTTACCCACGAAAGCTTATGCCCAAATAAATCTGTTAGTCTTTAAGAGGCCACCAGACTCCTTGTTGTTTTTGTAGATACAGACTAACACGGCTACCCCCTGATACTTGACATTAATTTCTATGACACGAGAGACCAGTTCCAGTGCCTTTCCACATGAGAAGATTGTATTAAAGGCAACACTGGAGTCCCTGTATTGTATTCAAGGCAACAAGGTGGTCTCATGTGGCTTCACATTCCCAATATAGAATCATAGAACCACAGGGTCAGAAAGGACTGCAAGGACCATCTAGTCTAACCCCTGGCCAAGATGCAGGATTTGTTGTGTCTAAGCCATCCAAGACAGTTGGCTATCCAGCCTCGTTTTGAAAACCTCCAGTGAAACAGCTTCCATGCTGGCCATCAGGAAGTTTAGACTTGAAATTAGACGAAGGTTTCTAACCATCAGAGGAGTGAAGTTCTGGAACAGCCTTCCAAGGGGAGCAGTGGGGGCAAAATACATATCTGGCTTCAAGACTAAGCTTGATAAGTTTATAGAGCGGATGGTATGATGGGATAGCCTAATTTTGGCAATTAATTGATCTTTGACTATTAGCGGTAAATATGCCCAATGGCCTGTGATGGGATGTTAGATGGGGTGGGATCTGAGTTACTACAGAGAATTCTTTCCTAGGTGTCCGGCTGGTGAGTCCTGCCCACATGCTCAGGGTTTAGCTGATCGCCGTATTTGGGGTCGGGAAGGAATTTTCCTCAAGGGCAGATTGGCACAGGCCCTGGGAGTTTTTTGCCTCTCTCTGCAGCATGGGGCACGGGTCACTTGCTGGAGGATTCTCTACACCTTGAAGTCTTTAAATCATGATTTGAGGACTTAAATAACTCAGACATACGTTAGGGATTTATTACAGGAGTGGGTGGGTGAGATTCTGTGGCCTGCGTTGTGCCGAAGGTCAGACTAGATGATCATAATGGTCCCTTCTGACCTTTAAGTCTATGACTCTAATATGCACTTCAGGCCTCTTCTTGTCATGAACCAGTGTACCATGGCACAATAACTTAAAATGTCCTTTCTCTCCACAAGCCCAGCACTCAGCAGTTCTAGCCAAGCAGGCAAAAAAATTGGCCAAGTGATTTGTATTACCACACTTGAAACTGAAAAGCAAGCAATTTTCGCTGCTGAGGCTGTGGAGCAGGAGTATATAGTGTCGTATGACTCTGGGTGATGGAAGCATAATGAACAGCTAATAGTTTAAGCGTAGACACAAAGGTAGCAGCAGTCTGAGACACAGAATCTCTTTCAGCCTGTGCCCTCAAATGCCTTGCTCTTGGTAACCACAGCATCAAAAGTTAGGGTTTAGCATCTTGCACCAGTAACCATTCACCAACGTGGTCATTGGCTATGCCAATCACAAAAATATCCCCGAAATCACAGTCCTGGGTCAACTGCCACAAATAAATTCACATATGGTTTCATTAGGCTGCTGATGAGCTTCAAAAAATTGTTTTCCTCTTTAACAGAACAGAATCTCCAGTGTCAAAATACTCACTGATATGCTGCACAGCTGCATCAAAAGAGGACTTGGGCTCCAGGAGTCCATCATAAATACCAATGCCATAACAGCCTAAGCAGTTCTGCATCTGGGGTAACCTAGCAGCATGGGAGAGTTGCATGATCTGCACACAGTTCCAGAAATTCTGAATAAAGTATCGCCATTCAACAGCAGAAGGATGTACAGGCAGCATGAGTTAAAATTAAATAAATTTTAAATTAAATAAAATAAATACACAATAGAAACACTCATTGCATAATGTTATGCATAGATGCACCCCAGAATGGCAATCCCAAAACATCAAAAAAAATATATGAAGGAAGACTCACAGGTAAGTTGTCAAACAAAACATGTAATAACCATGAACCAGTTAAGTCTGAACAAAACATAACAGTCTGAATGGCAGATAACTAACAGCAGACACTGGGTAGATGCACAAACTCAATGTTATACCCAATGTTATACACGCACAAACACAGGAACTGGACCACTGAGTACAGAGAGTAGGAAGCAAGAATGCAGCGCACACACACACAAACCAGATCATCAATAAAGAACTGGGGGAGGAGAGGGCGAGAGAAAGAGAGACCGACCAAAGCTGGACACCACCCCATTATCACTTTCCTTCTTCAGCCGGGTGTCTCTCCTCTATGTGACAGAATTTCTATCCAAGCCAATGTGAATTATTTGAGGGAGAAAGGTTCCATACATCACTGTATCAAATGCTTTTACCAAACTCCAAATCTCTTTGTCTAGGTACTTATAGTCCCTTGATCGGAAGATCCCTTCCCACGCTTCTCCCTTCACCTATTCAGTTTGCAATTCCTTCACAACAGCAATCAAGTTGGTTTAGCAAATTTGGCTCTTCAGAAATTTCCTGTGTTGTTCTTTACTCATGACTATAGGGGGAAGAGAGGAAGGTTCTTACCTTTCCTGTGTGAGCGGGACATCTGGTTTAATTAGGAGAATTCGGTATCTGCCAGAAACAAACCAAATTTAACAACAAGGGAGAGAGAAATCTCTGATGCCCTGAGCTGATCCAGTGTCCCCATTACAGCAAGGATGACCACAAATCAGTACCCATCCACTTCCTCCCCCTGCCCCACACATACCATATCCACTGTCTTAGGTCCTTTTCACACTTTTTAATCAGGTCATTTCACTCACTGTTGATCAGACTGGCAATTCCCTCACCCCATTATTGGAATCACTTCCCTTCCGACCTTCAAACAACATTTCATGATTTTAACAAACCTTTCTGCAAATTCCTCAAAAGAGGGTCTCCAGGAAAAGCCGTTTCGCCGAATCTGGATGGTCTCCAGCAATCCATTGTACCTGAGCTGAGGTGAGAGCACAATAAGATTCAAAAAGAGATTAACAGATTTTACGGCCAGAAGGGACCATTATGATCATCTAAGTCTGGCCTCCTGCACAGCATAGGTCAAAGAAGTTCAAACAGAAATTCCTGTAACCAGACCAATAACTTCTGGTTGATCTAGAGACATCTGTTGGAAAAGTCATACAGCAAAACAAAATTTCCAATAAGTTCTTGGAATGTATTGGGGACAAAATTGTTTCAGAAAGTGGAGAAAATAACAGGTGGGTCAGCCTTTTTAGATTTAATTTTGACCAAGAGGGAGGAACTGACTGAGAATCTGAAGTTGGAGGGAAACTGGGGGGGAAAGTGAACACAAAATCACAGATTTCATGATTTGAAAGAAAGGAAGAAGTGAGAGCAGCTGAATAAGGACAACAGACTTCAAAAAAGCCGACATCAACAAATTCAGAAAAGTGGTAGGGTAAGGTCCATGGGAAGAAAATCTAAGAGATATAGGAGATCAGGAGAGCTGGCATTTTCTTAAGGAGACAATATTAAAGACAACTGCAAACTATCCCAATGTGAAGAATAGGAAGAAACCAAAATGGCTCCATCAGGAGCCCTTGAATGAATGACCTGAAAATAAAAAAATAATCCTACAAAAGCAGAAACATGGATGAACTGCTAAGGAGGAGAACAAAATAATAGCGTAAGCATGTAAGAACAAAATCAGAAAGGCTAAGGCACCAAATGACATATACCTAGCAAAGGACATCAAAGGCAATAAGAAGAGGTTCTTTAAATACATTAGGAGCAAGAGAAAGATGAAGGAAAGTGTAGGTCCTCTACTTAGCCAGGAAGGAGAGCTAATAAAAAGAGGACATCAAGAAGACTGATGTGTTCAATCTCTATTTTGCTTCAGTCTTCGCTAAACAGGTTAACATGACCAGACACTCAACATAACTAATATTAACAACAAGGGGAAGGATTGCAAGACAAAACAGGGAAAGAAGAGGTTAAAGAATATTTAGAAAAGTCAAACGTATTGAGGTCGGCAAGGCCTGATGAAATTCATCCTAAGGTACTTAAGAACTAGCAGCATTCTTGGAACATTAGCAATTATCTTCAGGAACTCCTGGAGAATGGCTGAGGTCCAGAGAAGGGCAAACATAGCACCTATCTTTAAAAATGGAAACAAGGAGGACCCAAGGAATTACAGACCAGTCAGCCTAACTTCAGTACCCGGAAAGATACTGGAACAAAGTATTAAACAATCAATTTGTCAGGATGCTTAGTTATAAAAAGGAGTTATAAGGAATAACCAGAATGGATTTGTCAAGAACACATCATGCCAAACCAACATAATTTCCTTCTTTGGCAGGGTTACTGGCCTAGTGGATAGAGGGGGAAGCAGTAAACATGATATATCTTGAGTTTAGTAAGGCTTTTGACATAATCCCATGTGATATTCTTCTAAAAAAAAAAAACTAGGGAAATGGGTCTAGATAAAATTACTATAAGGTGGGCTCACAAGTGGTTGAAAGACTATACTGAGAGTGGTTATCAATAGTTCAGTCAAACTGGGAGGATGTCTCGAGTGAGGTTCGACGGGGGGTGGGGGGGGTCAGTCCTGGGTCTGGTACTAGTCAATATTTTAATTACTTGGATAATAGGAGAATAGGGCTTCTAAAATTTGTGGCTGACACCAAGATGGGAGGGGTTGCAAGCACTTTCAAGGACAGGATTAGAATTCAAACTGACTTTGACAACCTAGAGCAGGGGTCGGCAACCTTTCAGAAATGGTGTGCCGAGTCTTCATTTATTCACTCTAATTTAAGGTTTTGCGTGCCAATCATACATTTTAAGGTTTTTAGAAGGTCTCTTTCTATAAGTCTATAATATATAACTAAACTATTGTTGTATGTAAAGTAAATAAGGTTTTTAAAACGTTTAAGAAGCTTCATTTAAAATTAAATTAAAATGCAGAGCCCCCCAGACCGGTGGCCAGGACCCGGGCAGTCTGAGTACCACTGAAAATCAGCTCATGTGCCGCCTTTGGCACGCGTGCCATAGGTTGCCTACCCCTGACCTAGAGAATAAGCCTGAAATAAACACAATGAAATTCAATAAAGCCAAGTGCAAAGTACTACACTTAGGAAAGAAAAAAATCAAATGTACAACTAAAAAATAGGGAATAACTGGCTAGGTGGTAATACTGCTGAAAAGGATCTGGGGGGTATAGTGGATCACAAATTGAATGTGAGTCAACAATGTGATGCAGCAAAAAAAGTTAATATTCTAGGGTGTATTAACAGCAGTGTTGTACGTAAGACAAGAAGTAACTCTTCCCACTCTACTCGGCATTGGGAGGCCTCCCAGGGGATAATAAATAAAAATAATATAAAAATGATCCTGCCCATCAGTTCCCTGAGGGAGTCAAAGTCTGCTTTTCTGAAGTCCAGGGTCCATATTCTACAGCTCTCCTTTCTTCCTTTTGTCAGGATCCTGAACTTGACCATCTCATGGTCACTGCTGCCCAGGTTGCCACCCACTTCTACTTTCCCTACCAATTATTCCCTGTTTGTGAGCAGCAGCAGATCAAGAGGAGCATGCTCCCTAGTTGGTTCCTCCAGCACTTGCACCAGGAAGTTGTCCCCAACACTCTCCAAAAACTTCCTGGATTGTCTGTGCACCGCTGTATTGCTCTCCCAGCAGATATCAGGGTGATTGAAGCCCCCATGAGAATCAGGGCCTGTGATCTGGAAACTTCTGTTAGTTGTCCGAAGAAAGTCTCGTCTACCTCATCCTCCTGGTCGGGTGGTCTATAGCAGACTCCGACCACGACATCACCCTTGTTGCTCTCGCCTCTAAACTTAACCCAAAGACTCTCAACAGGCTGTTCTCCAGTTTCATACTGGAGCTCTCAGCAATCATACTGCTCCCTTACATACAATTCAACTCCTCCATCTTTCCTCCCATACCTGTCCTTCCTGAACAATTTATACCCATCTATGACAGTGCTCCAGTCATGTGAACTGCCCCACCAAGTTTCTGTTATTCCAATCACATCATAGTTTCTTGATTGTGCCAGGACTTCCAATTCTTCCTGCTTTTTCCCAGGCTTCTTGCATTCGTGTACATGCACCTAAGATAACTAGCCAATTTCTCAGTATGAATCAGGAGGCTTCCCGACTTGTACCCTCCTCTTTGTGTTTCCTCCAGGTATCTCACTTCCCCACTTACCTCTGGGCTTAGGTCACCATCCCCCACGAACCTAGTTTAAAGCCCTCCTCACCAGGTTAGCAAGCCTGCCTGCGAAGATGCTCTTCCCTCCCATCCATTGCAGTCTAAATTAACTGACTTCTTCTGTAAGAAGCAAGCTCCCCTACTTACCACCAGGGGTTTGGCACACATCAGTTCTGATTCCCCTGCTACTTTAAAATCTGGGGGAAGGAAACCCCCTGGAAGTAGCTTTATCAACAAAAGGATCTTATAGATAAGGATCTTACAGATTTAGAATTAAAGAATAGCAAGAAAAGTATCTATGAACCCGCATCATCAGACTTGGTGGATTACAACCCTCCTTTTAATGATACTAAGTTTCCATTAGTTATCTTTGATGAACCCTCTTCTGGAGGAGATAGCGAGCATTAAGAATTCTCTCTTTGAATTTAAAATCGTATTGAGTGGCTTATGGGAAGACTGGTCTAACTGGCAAGCTACATGTCCCCCAACAGCTAAGTCTGGTCTGGAAATGGAAAAACCTAAAGTTATAGATAATTCAACTCAGACTCAAGATAGGATTGTGCTAATCTTTATTAATGCTCCTAAGGCTAACTTAAGATAAACTGACTTCTTCTCTTCTTGGTTTACCATCTTCTGATTTAAATATTTCAAGGGATAATTCTCCCTTTCTTAGAAATCTTTCAAATATCTTAGGGTCTCAGAAAATGCTGAAAATTTGGCCCTCTGATATTTAACAGAAATGGACCACTGAGTTTTTAGTTTTTCGAGGGGAGTATGTTCAGACAGTCCCTTACAGCTATCCATTTAAATCAGTAATTGGCTGATAAGGTTTGTTTTTATTTACTTTCTAACTCTGTTGCACCTTTACTCTCACAATATGCATGAGAGGCAAGAGGTGGAATTTTTTTATTGCCATATAGTTTCTAGAATTTGGAAGATGAGCAAACAACTAAGGTGCCAAAGTGTCCTCATCTCTAGAGCAGATATATTATTTGGGAATATCCTATAGAGTAAGGATGGATCTAAGGTATAATTATTTGTGTCTAAAAGAAGAGGCTGGTTCCTATCCTTTATCTTATGAGAATATAACTCAGGATTTTACATCATCTCTTCCTCAGGTACATTCTATAACTTTTTGTGCTACTAATTTAATGGGATCACCTAAATTTGAGCCTTCAGTCTCTTCTACTAGGGCCACTAGTTTTACCATTCCCCTTCTCTGAAATGGTGCTATTTTTTATGGGAGTCTTGAGACAGAAGTCCAAGAGGATTCCCCTCCCTTATGTTTACTATCTTCCAAGCAGATTTCTCAACAGAATAATGTGATATTTGGAGATGAATCAAAATTCTTACAATTAGGCTATTGGGCCAATTTCTCCTATTTGACTAGATTCTCCAATTTCTTTCCCTCCACCTAGGGAGAGCTTCTGCCAGAATAATTTACCTGGAATTTACCTGGGTATAAAAATAAGATGAATGACAGAGGGTTTTTTTAATTTTTAAAACCTTAAAAAGAAAAAACAAAACAAAAAACAAGAAACGTGGTTAGCTGAGTCTGAAATCATAGTCTTTCCTGATTTTGAATCTTCTCTCCATGAAGGAAGCCATTTGTCTAAAAGGGGTCATATATCAGGAGGACTTGCCGCCCTGGTTTCCTTCCACCTGAAAGCCCAGATTTTACTTTTGGAATCAAAGTGTCAGGGCATTCTGGCTGTATTAATTTTTTTTCTTGATCTCCAAATTTTAGTATTAAATGTTATTTTCCCTCCATAAGCTCCCCATTTTATTCTGAGTCATTGTTGGCATGTCTGGATGAGCAAATTGATATGGTAGGTCTTCAATTCTCAATGGCTCATCTAATTATTTTGGGAGATTTTTAACCATTGAATAAAGAAAACATTGAGGAGATTTTTGAACTTCCCCCTCGAAATTCTAGAGATCAGGTGCTTAACATCTCTGGACAAAATTTAAAGGCATTATTAGATATGTTTAATTTAATAACTATAAATTGAAGAAGTTTGGGGGAAAGAAGAACATTTTACCTTTATTTCATTGACTGGTGGTAGTATTCTTGATTATATTATTCCTATAATTAATTGGCCCTTCTATAGGGATTTCTCAATACTTTCTTGCCCAGATAGCAATCAACCTCTCTTTATAATTATGCCCAATGTGCCCTTTCTGAAGAGAGTTTTGTTTCCGATGGTTGAGGATGTCTTAATTACCCCTTGGGAACAACGTGGTTGTAAAAGACTAAAATGAACTCCTGACATTTGTGACAAAATTATCTAGGAGATTGGAGGACTCTTAGAAATCTAACATCTGAGACAAATTATTAAGTCCAAAAATTCCTCTCAAATTTGTCAATCACATTTGTTATTGGTAAAGTCCTAACAATCACTTGTTTGTAAACTAGCAGTTCCCAAACTATGGGTCGCAGCAATCCGTAATGTGCGGCGAACATCATTTTGCTTTGCACAGCATGCTCTAGCATGTACAGCGCGTGCAAGGTCACGATGCATGGAGGACACCATTTTGCTCTACAAAATGGCGTTCTCTGCACAGCGCGACCTCACATGCACCATAGGTATGAGGTCATGCTGTGTGAATGAAGTCATTTTGTAGAGTAAACTGGTGTCCTCCATTGTGACTTGACCTCACACATACAGTGCATGTGATGTAACGCTGTGCAGATGACACACTTTAATCTTCAAAATGGCTTCCTCCATGCTATCTAGGGTCCTGGGAAAAAATAATTTATTAAAATGGGGACATGCCAGCAAAAAGTTTGGGAACCCTTTTTTAAACAAACCAATTTTGATTTTAGCTATTCTAAAAATGCTCTCAAAGATAAACACACTTGATTTGAGGCAGACTGTGTGAAGAAAAAGTCTGCTTTAGCACACATAACTAACAGGGTAAGATGCAATTCCTCTCCTAATTTACTTAAGAATTTTAGTAGCTGCCAGAAGAAGACATAAAGACTTATTATATACAAAAAATAAGAATATCTTCGATATCTGTGGAAGGATTTTGAAGCAGCAGCTAGAGCTAAAAATTATCCCATGTTTAATGAGATGGTAGCCTCAGGCACTGGTAGAGACACTTCAGTTGAGGAACCCTATAGTAATGATGAAGCCTAGATAGTACATTTTGGCCAGGTCTTTAATGATTCCCCCCAAACCAGTTTTTTTAAATCTAATTTTACTATAGTTGATGCAATGAGGAATCCTCTGTCTGATTTACCTCTCTGGTCTCCAGTAAAGAACAGTGAAGTATAGTCATTTATTTTAGTCCAACGACAGAAAAAAGCTTCAGGGGAAGATTTTTCTCCCTGCTGAAATTTTTCAGGAGAATCTTAATTGGTGGTGTTGGCTAAATTATTTACTGCCGTTAATCATACTTGATTGATTACGTCTAACTGGAAGTCCAGTACTGTAGTTCCTATTTTATTTTTAAAACAGGAATAGAAAGAATCCTGTTTCTTACAGACCTAGTAGTCTGATAGATGTGGCAGGGAAAATTTATTCCAGATTTTTATTGTCTAAACTTGAAATACAAGCTTTAGAAGCTAATTTATTACACAAAAAGCAGTCCTGCTTTAGGGCTGGTATAGCCACAACTAATAACTGTTTTACTTTATCTTGTATGATTTATAAATAACCCGTGGTTAAGGATACTCGATTGTATGCTGCTTTCATGGAGGGTAGGTACATCAATGGCTATTAGCCAGGATGGCCAGGGATGGTGTCCCTACCTCTGTTTGCCAGAAGCTGGGAATGGGCGACAGGGTTGGTTCACTTGGTGATTACATGTTCTGTTCTTTCCCTCTGGGGCACCTGGCATTGGCCACTGTTGGAAGACAGGATACTGGGCTAGATGGACCTCTGGTCTGACCCAGTATGGCCATTCTTATGGTCTTAAGACAGTAAGGTAATAAGTAACAGTCAGCATGGATTTGTCAAGAACAAATCATGTCAAACCAACCTAATTGCTTTCTTTGACAGGGTAACAAGCTTTGTGGATGGGGGGAAGCAGTAGATGTGGTATATCTTGACTTTAGTAAGGCTTTTGATACTGTCTCACATGACCGTCTCATAAACAAACTAGGGAACTATAAGCTAGATGGAGCTACTATAAGATGGGTGCATAACCAGTTGGAAAACTGTTCCCAGAGAGTAGTTATCAGTGGTTCACAGTCAAGCTGGAAGGGCACATCGAGTGGGGTCCTGCAGGGGTTGGTTCTGGGTCCGGTTCCATTCAATATCTTCATCAATGATGTAGATAATGGCACAGAGAGTACACTAATAAAGTTTGCGGATGACACCAAGCTGGGAGGGGTTGCAAGTGCTTTGGAGGACAGGATTAAAATTCAAAATGATCT
Source organism: Terrapene triunguis (assembly GCF_002925995.2). Taxonomy (NCBI): domain Eukaryota; kingdom Metazoa; phylum Chordata; order Testudines; family Emydidae; genus Terrapene; species Terrapene triunguis. Next base: position 447,856 of record NW_020664773.1, read on the forward strand.
GGACAAACTGAAGAAATGGTCTGAAGTAAGTAGGACAAATGCAAAGTACTCTACTTAGGAAGGAGCAACCAGTTGCACACATACAAAGTGGGAACTGACTGCCTAGGAAGGAGTACTGCAGAACGGGATCTGGGGGTCACCGTGGATTACAAGCTAAATATGAGTCAACAGTGTAACACTGTTGCAAAAAAAGGGAACATCATTCTGAGATGCATTAGCAGGAGTGTTGTAAGCAAGACACAAGTCTGTCTACTCCACACTGATTAGGCCTCAACTGGAGTATTTGTGCCACATTCAGGAAAGATGTGGACAAATTGGAGAAAGTCCAGAGAAGAACAAAAATGATAAAAGGTCTAGAAAACATGACCTATGAAGGAAGATTAAAAAAATTGGCTTTGTTTAGTCTGGAGAAGAGAAGACTGAGGGAGGACATGACAAGTTTTCAGCACATAAAAGACTGTTACAAGGTGGAGGAAGAAAAATTGTTCTCGTTAACCTCTGAGGATAGGACAAGAAGCAATGGGCTTAAATTGCAGCATGGGCAGTTTAGGTTGGACATTAGGCAAAACTTCCTAACGGTCAGGGTGGTTAAGCACTGGAATAAATTGCCTACTGAGGTAGTGGAAGCTCCGTCATTGGAGATTTTTAAGAGTAGGTTGGACAGACACCTGTCAGGGATGGTCTGGATAATGCTTGGTCCTCCCATGAGTGCAGGGGAATGGACTAGATGACCTCCCGGGGTCCCTTCCAGTCCTACGATTCTATAAAACAAAATGGCCCTTAGCTCTGCTCAAGGGATGCTCTGTTTTACCTGCTCATACGATGAGAACAGAATTGCCCAGCACTAAGAATTTTTAATGCTAAAATAAGATCACAGATGGTCTATGGGGCCGAAGTTTGGCATAGGGCCATATTTCGGCCTTAGGGATTGTTCAAAATAATTTTCTGAGGAGACTTTCAATTTTTATATGCTGAGGTGGGTGTTCTTTCTTAAGTAGTAGAACCTGTACTGCTTTTCTTAAATTTTGGTTTAAGTTCTGTGCTCTTCCAGATTATAGATGGCCCCGTCTTCGCCTTCAGGAGATGGAGGAACAACCTGCGTACTCCTTATTTCCATGGTATAAGACCTTTCAATTTATTATAGATGGGTTGGGTTTTTCTCTTACTGTTGATATATTTTAATCAACGTAATCAACTATTCAAACAGACGATGACAGATACTACAAAGAAGATCTGGCTATGATTCACAATTCTAAGTTTGCCTTTTGGTTTTCTACTTTGAAGATAGCTCACGTTTTTAATCAAACCTATATTTATGTAAGGCATATACTCAATTAAGATTCCAAACCATGGAAACTGCTGTCCCGTAAAGCAGACATAGAAAAGTTCCTTTACATCTTATCTTTTCCCCATGTACATCTGGAGTGTTGGAAGATCTACCTCAGTATCTTTTGGACTGTAGAATTTTCCAGGTGCTGAAAGCATGCTTGTTTTTATCTCTTTTGTATCAAAAAGAATTTTTGTCACCATCCCAAAAGCTAATGATTAGCTTTTTTCTCAGTCCCAAATAGAGATCAAATCAGTGGCAATTTTTGCCCTTTTAGCATTGTGCCGAAGAAGAGAATATTTATTAGGCTCTGACTGTTATTTTAACGTATTACATGCATTATGTGGATGTTGCTTTTGGGGGGGTCGGAGGGGAGGGGTTGTATTTGCAAAAGACATGAAACATATGCTAATTGATAAAATTCAACGTTATTTCATTCAGTAATGGTCTCACCAATGTATTATACAAAAGAAATACCACCTCCCTACTCCTGCTCACCAATCCCCTGTACATATATGTCCAATATTCACGTTAGCCTTCCAAGGCAAGGCATTGCAGTTGATGCTCAAGTTCAGTTGGTTATCGACACTGATCCCCAAGTCCTTTTCAGAGTCACTGCTTTCCAGAATAGCTCTCCATCCTGTAAGCATAACCTCCTTTCCCCCCAGTAGCATAATGGTGCATTTGGTTGTACCAACCAAGAGACCCAGCTTGTCCTGTATAGAATCATAGAACTGGAAGGGACCTTGAGAGGTCATCTAGTCCAGTCTCCTGCACTCAAGGCAGGGCTAAGTATTATCTAGACGATCCCAGACAGGTGTTTGTCCAACCTGATCTTAAAAATCCCGAACGATGGAGATCCCACAAAGAGCTATGCCTTCTCTGCTCCCTGCTCCCCTCATTGGCCCTCCTGCTGAAAGAATAAGCTTTCAGTGTTCATTCAAGCCATTCAGTCTTCAAACCCCACCCTCACAATGGGGTTTGTCCTGCTCAGTCCTAGCTGTATTCAGCCCCCTGCTCTGTCACAGGTCTGGTTCCTAACAGGACTTGGCTAAAGGGATGCTGAGTCCCTCACTCACCTGCTCCAGCACCACTTGGCTGTCAACCACGCCCGGCTCCTTCTGGCTGTTCGGTTTGATGCAGCGCACAAAGTGTGGGTTAGCAGAGTACATTCGCTCCATCAGCACCGATAGGGAATGCTAGTAGGAGGCAATGACACAGGTCAGGAGCTCAGTATGCCAAATAATTTCCTGATTTTTGGCTCGTTACAACAATCTGTAACCCATTCACCCTCCTTTGTCCTAGGACTACAGAGGTGTCAACTGGCCACTTCATTTTGAATGGCCTTTTCCCAACATCTGAAGAAGTGAGGGTCTTACCCACGAAAGCTTATGCTCCCAATACTTCTGTTAGTCTTAAAGGTGCCACAGGACCCTCTGTTGCTTTTTACAGATTCAGACTAACACGGCTACCCCTCTGATACTTTTCCCAACATGTTAATTCCTTATCTGTTCCAACTTGTAGTTAGCTGTGACACTCTGAGTACATTGCCTCTATGTCAGCTTGAAACTGAAAGCTTGCTTCTTTTGCCAACAGATATTAATATCAATAACAGATATTACCTCATCCATGGGCGGCGGGTATCGTAGGCATGGGAAGACTGTACCTTCACAAACAGCCTGACATGTCCCCACCCATGCTCTACCCCCAGGCCCCATCCTGCCTGCTGTAAGGCTGTTCCCTTTGTGGCAGAGGCCAGGGCCGCCTGCTTGGGGCTGGGGCCGCTCCGGGCGCCCGCCCAGCGCTGGCAGCTCGGCTGGTGGGGCACCTTCAGGGGCGGGGAGGCCGGTCAGCTGGGTGTCGGTCTGGTCGGCATGGCCCAGGGCAGCCAAGGCATGCTGGTCGGGGGTTGGGCCGGGTGGCACGGCCCAGGGAGGCTGGGGCTGCGCTGCCCAACTCTCTGGTGCTCTGGGGGCGCTAGCCTGGACAGGGGCTAGCAACCACAGTGTGGGGGGTGGGCTGGGGGCGCTGGGCAGGGGCCAACAGCTATAGAGGGGGCTGGGCTCCGGTAAGCGTGGAAGGGGCGGGGCAGGGCTGAGGGCCAGTCTCCCCAAGCCCAGGGTTCACCCACCAACCATGATCTCTTCCATCTTTTCTCGCTAATATCCTGGGACCAACACAGCTACTATAACACTGCAAACAAAGAATAATCAGACCCTCCTGGATCCATGGTCCTGTTGGTGAAAACTCCATCAGCAGTGCCAGCCAGGGCTCTGGCAGCAGGAGCTCCCTCTCAGCAGTGCAAATCAAGACTCCCCCCCCCCACTACAGCGTGCATTTGTAGCTCAGAGAAGTCCTTTCTCCATGTGCCAGGAGCTCTATTGACTATGCTCAGGTACCTGGGGGCCATTTCGGCATTTCCTTGCATGTTACTAAATAAGCATAATAAAACAACAGTACTTTACCCGGAATTGAGCACCCACTGATTGCTTCCGTGTGTTGTTGAAGTTATTGTCTGTTCCTGGCAAGACCTGAAACCAGACCTAAACATGTATATCACATACTCCAACATCATTCCCCTGAGCTCCCAGCCCTGGAGCCCTGTCTCTATCTGAAGAACAAGCCCACAGGGCAGCTGGGAAAAGGACAAGAGAATGGATTTCAAAGGAGGAAAAGGTGAGTATGCACATGCCAAGGAGACAAGAGGGAAAGCCCAATGCCATAAAAGGAGGAAGAGCTGTAGGAGCAGAGACAGATTCCAATGTGCAGGGCTGCCTGTCCCCATTCTCTCTTGCCTCCTTAATTGCAGACATCCCAGGTGGGAGAATCATGCCACCAGGACCCAGTTATTGGCTGTCCTGGGGACCCCGTGGTTCTTACCTTGGCTTTAATGTGAGGCATCAAAGTCCCTGTTCTGGAGACTGTGGCTGGATAAAGAAAAAGGTAACACTGAGTTCTGCAGCCCCATCCTTCAAACCAGGTGAAACCATCAGCAGACACGGAAACCTCCCCACAAGTGCAGAAAGCTTGCCCTGGTGCCCCCTCTTCCCCAGATAAAAGTTTAAGTTTCACATGCTAAATACGAATGAACAAAACCCTGGAAAAACAATGAGCTTAAGAGCAGGAAAGGAACACTTGGAAAATGTACGGGAACCTAAAACAGGCAACCCAGGAAGTAGCATCTGGGACACTGAAGGAAATTGCTAATCAGTTTACTGAATAACTGGCCACGATCTTTGAAAGAGTCAGGGACAACTGGGGAGTGTGAGAAGAAAGGAGAAAAGCAGAAATAGTGCCAATCTGAAAAAAGTAAGATGATGGATCCTGACAATTACTACTACCCTGTAACGTTTATCCCTAGCAAAATAATGGGAATATTTTAACAGTGTAAACAAAAACAAAAAAAACCAGAACCCACACAACACTGAATATCACGAAGACAACTGAACTATGAGCAACAATCAGCATGGAAGGTTTATAAAGAGTCATACCAGGTAAGTTATTTAAATAATTACAGGATGCGGTTAAAAAACAGATAAAATAGAATTGAATTTAGTGAAGGATGTGATACAGTCTCGCACAACCTGGATACAACATTGTCACCTGAACTGAAGACTGGCTGAAAGACCATAAACACAACACAAAGATAAACAGCAAAGAAATGAGCAGGGGGGGGAGGAGGAAGGGGGAGGATGAGGTTCGGTCTTATTTCGTATTTTCATTAATAATCTGGAAGAGGTAAGCAAACAAGACATTAATGAAATTTGCCCATAGAACTACACTGGAAAGAGTTGGAAATCCCACCAAGGACAGAAAAATGCTTAGACCCAGGTTATTTATTTAATTTGCTAAATGCCAACAGGTAGCTGGAGCTGAACAAGACACAAAAGATTGTGTGTCCAGAATTTTAGAGTGTAAACATACCACACAAGGAAATTCTGGGGGAGACAAACACCTGAAGAGCTTTATTTTAGCTTTTAAAAACTATATGAGAGCTTTTGGGGACTCTGAGGAAGTGGAGTGTTTGCAGGGAGCATATGAATCATTGGAGATTAGCATTTCGAATTCAGAGAACAGTATCATAGGCAGAAAATGTAATTTAGCCAAATGGAATCCAGGTTCCCACTCATTACCAGTCTATTTATATTGTAAACTCTTAAGAGCTGTGACCTCACCTTTATTCTTTTCTGAATGTGACTTCAGGAAGATGCAGACACTCATTTATACCCAGATAAACAACTCCTTGGAAAAAATGTAAACCATATGGATATGGGAGTCATCTGAGAGAAACTCAATGGGAAGGTACCAAGAATGGCAGAGAGAGCACTATGTTAGCCAATACATATATGTTAGGTATAGCATAGACCACATTAATAGGTATTATGCGCATGGTATTAATATAATATTAGGGCTGTCAAGCGATTAAAAAGATTAATCATGCTGTTAAACAATAATAGAATACCATTTATTTAAATATTTTTGGATGTTTTCTACATTTTCAAATATACTGATTTCAATTACAGCACAGAATACAAAGTGTACAGTGCTCACTTTATTTTTAAATACTTGCACTATAAAAAAATAAAATAAATAATATTTTTCAATTCACCTAATACAAGTACTGTAGTGCAATCTCTACCATGAAAGTTGAACTTACAAATGTAGAATTATGTACAAAAAAACCCTGCATTCAAAAATAAAACAATGTAAAACTTTAGAGCATACAAGTCCAATCAGTCTCACTTCTTGTTCAGCCAATCGCTCAGACAAACATGTTTGTTTACATTTGCAGAAGATAATGCTGCCTGCTTCTTCTTTACAATGTCACCTGAAAGTGAGAACAGGGATTTACATGGCACTGTTGTAGCCGGTGTTGCAAGATATTTACATGCCGGATGCACTAAAGATTCATATGTCCATTGATGCTTCAACCACCATTTCAGAGGACATGTGTCCATGTTGATGACAGGTTCTGCTTGATAACGATCCAGAGCAGTGCGGACCAACGCATGTTCATTTTCATCATCTGAGTCTGATGCCACCAGCAGAAGGTTGATTTTCGTTTTTGGTGGTTTGGGTTCTGTAGTTTCCGCATCAGAGTGTTGCTCTTTTAAGACTTGTGAAAGCATGTTCCACACCTCGTCCCTCTCAGATTTTGGAAGGCACTTCAGATTCTTAAATCTTAGGTCGAGGGCTGTAGCTATCTTTAGAAATTTCACATTGGTATCTTCTTTGCATTTTGTCAAATTGCAGTGAAAGTGTTCTTAAAATGAACAATATGTGCTGGGTCATCATCCGAGACTGCTATAACATGAAATATATGGCAGAATGTGGGTAAAACAGCAGTAGACATAAAATTCTCCCCCAATGAGTTCAGTCACAAATTTAATTAACACATTATTTTTCTAACGAGCATCATCAGCATGGAAGCATGTCCTCTGAAATGATGGCCGAAGCATGAAGAGGCATATGAATCTTAAGCGCATCTGGCACATAAATATCTTGCAACACCAGCTACTGTTATACCAATAGAATAAAAACCAGCAGGATTTAAGTGTGGGGGACAAATTATGGGGGAGGCCACTGTCACTTGGGGGAATCACTGTTAGTACCTTCTTTAATATCCCTACACTACAACAGTGCCATGCGAACACCTGTTCTCACTTTCAGGTGACATTGTAATTAAGAAGTGGGCAGCATTATCTCCTGTAAATGTAAACAAACTTGTTTCTCTTCACGATTGGCTGAACGAGAAGTAGGACTGAGTGGACTTGTAGGCTCTAAAGTTTTACATTGTTTTGTTTTTGAGTGCAGTTATGTAACAAAAAAAACTACATTTGAAGTTGCACTTTCATGATAAAGAGATTGCACTATAGTACTTCTATGAGATGCATTGAAAAATACTTATTTTATCATTTTTAAATGTAAATATTTGTAAGCAAAAATAATATAAAGTGAGCACTGTACACTTTGTATTGTGTTGTAATTGAAATAGATATATTTGAAAATGTAGAAAAACAACAAACATTTAATAAATTTCAGTTGGTATTCTATTAACAGTGCAACTAATTGAGATTAATTTTTTAAATCACAATTAATTTTTTTGAGTTAATAGCGTGAGTTAACTGCGATTAATCGGCAGCCCTATATAATATACATATATAGTGTGTGTGTGTGTGTGTGTGCACGCGTGTTGGAAAGTTAGGTTAACTGAATGTATTCTAGTCTCCCTGCAATTCCGTTCACCCATGTCAAATATCCCACAGCACTTTGAAAAGTTGAAGTCATCTTTGTCATTAGAAAATAGGAAGTCTGTCGAAGCCAAAATACATGAACACCGTGTCCTAGCACAAGTTGGGGTTTACCTCTATGCCCAACTGGTTCGGAATTTAGTATCCAAAACAGAGATTAAGAAAAGTACAGAACAAAACAAGTTAAGAAACTGTTACAAGCTGGTTGGCTGGATTTTAGTAACATGTAAGTAGTTTTGTAACTATAAATACTACTAGCTGAAATGAATCATAGACTATTAGCGTTGGAAAGGACCTCAGGAGATCATCTAGTCCAATCCCCTGCTCAAAGCAGGACCAATCCCTAATTAAATCATCCAACCAATTTTTGCCCCATATCCCTAAATGGCCACCTCAAGGGTTGAACTCACAACCTTGGGTTTACCAGACCAATGCTCAAACCACTGAGCTATCCCTCCCACCAAATGCATATATTTGAAGCACACCTTCAGTGTAAGGTGAACATACTGCAAGAATTTGCTTCCCAGAAGGAGAGTTGTTTTGTGACTATTGGGCCTACAAAATGTACCTCAATTGTAAACTCAAAAATAAGAAATGAGTGAAAGTTCCTAAGATGTTACAATAACCATGAAAAATAGGTCAAGTTGTTTATAACACTGAATGTTGAAACAAGTGGCAGAGAACCAAAGAAGCTGGATTAGTCTAACCCAAAAAGGCCATGTTGATATAATCCAAAAACTGTTGAAATTATGCTTGGTAAAACAGAGGGCATGGAACCAGAAGTTAATCTATCAAAATTGGTGTTACGGATAGTATGCCTAATTGGTGGACAAAATAATGAGGGGGATGAACTATGCCACCCTTGGGCTTCTTAAAGAAACTTTTGGGAAAAAAATCATCAGTTCAGTTCAACTCTCCTTTTCTTTTCCCGTCCCACTGTGCATCCCAGTTCATCCCCCTACCTGCCAGCACTGCAACTCATCTAAAGGACTTTCTTCCTGAGAGGAAGACCGGCTGGCCTTGCTCCTGTTTACGGAACTTTGTTTTCACCTGTGAGTGCTGAAAGTCATCGCGTTATCATACACAATGTAGTCATAGCAGGATATTAAAGACACAAGGGAGATAAGGTAATATCTTTTACTGGACCAACTTTTGTTGGTGAGAGACCTGAAGAAGAGCTTTGTGCGACTCAAAAGCTTATCTCTCTCACCAACAGATGTTGGTCCTATACCTCACCCACCTTGTCTCATTGCATTATCATGTCATCCAGTCCTCAGCCCACCAGTGGGGATATATGATTAGCAGCACTACAAAGGCACTATATTGAATTCTCTACCCTTGTGGTATTATTTTATGCCCCACTGGACATCGAGGTGCTAAAGGAGCACTCATGATGATAAGGCCGTTGTGGAGAAACTAAATGAATTCTTTGCATCGGTCTTCATGGCTGAGGATGTGAGGGAGATTCCCAAACCTGAGCCATTCTTTTTAGGTGACAAATCTGAGATAGTATTCACCCAAGAGTTCTGAAGGAACCCAAATGTGAAATTGCAGAACTACTAACTGTAGTCTGTAGCCTATCATTTAAATCAACTTCTGTACCAGATGACTCAAGGATAGCTAATGTGACGCCAATTTTTAAAAAGAGCTCCAGAGGTGATCCCGGAAATTACAGGTCTGTAAGCCTGACTTCAGACCGGGCAAACTGGTTGAATCTATAATAAAGAACAATATTGTCAGACATATAGATGAATATAATTTGTTGAGGAAGAGTCAACATGGTTTTAGTAAAGGGAAATCATGCCTCACGAATCTACTAGAATTCTTTGAGGGGGTCAACAAGCATGTGGACCAAGGGAATCCAGTGGATATAGTGTACTTAGATTTTCAGAAAGCCTTTGACAAGGTCCCTCACCAAAATCTCTTACGCAAAGTAAGCTGCCATGGGATAAGAGGGAAGGTGCTCTAAGGGATTGGTAACTGGTTAAAAGATAGGAAACAAAGGGTAGGTATAAATGGTCAGTTTTCAGAATAGAGAGAGGTAAATAGTGGTGTCCCCCAGGGGTCTGTTCTGGGCCCAGTCCTATTCAACATATTCATAAATGATCTGGGAAAAGGGGTAAACAGTGAGGTGGCAAAATTTGCAGATGATACAAAATTACTGAAGATAGTTAAGACCCAGGCAGACTTCAAAGCGCTACAAAAGGATCTCTCAAAACTGGGTGACTGGGCAACAAAATGGCAGATGAAATTAAATGTTGATAAATGCAAAGCAATGCACATTGGAAAGCATAATCCCAACTATACATATAAAATGATGGTGTCTAAATTAGTTGTTAACACTCAAGAAAGAGATCTTGGAGTCACTGTGGATAGTTCTCTGAAAACATCCACTCAATGTGCAGCGGCAGTCAAAAAGAAAACAGAATGCTGCGAATAATTAAGAAAGGGATAGATAATAGGACAGAAAATATCATGTTGCCTCTATATGAATCCATGGTACAGCCACATCTTGAATATTGTGTGCAGATGTGGTCGCTCCATCTCAAAAAAAGATATATTGGAATTGGAAAACGTTCAGAAAAGGGCAACAAAAATGATTAGGGGTATGGAACGGCTTCCATATGAGGAGAGATTAATAAGACTAGGACTTTTCAGCTTGGAAAAGAGACAGTTAAGGGGAGATGTGATTGAGGTCTATAAAATCATGACTGGTGTAGAGAAAGTAGATAAGGAAGTGTTGTTTACTACTTCTCATAACACAAGAACTAGGGGTCACCAAATGAAATTAATAGGCAGCAGGTTTAAAACAAATAAAAGGAAGTACTTCTTCACACAACACACAGTCAACCTGTGGAACTGCTTGCCAGAGGATGTTGTGAAGGCCAAGACCATAACAGGGTTCAAAAAAGAACTAGATAAATTCATGGAAGATAGGTCCATCAATGGCTATTAGCCAGGATGGGCAGGAACGGCGTCCCTACCCTCTGTTTGCCAGAAGCTGGGAATGAGTGATAGGGGATGGATCACTCGATGATTACCTGTTCTGTTCATTCCCTCTGGGGCACCTGGCACTGGCCAGTGTCAGAAGACAGTATACTGGGCTAGATTGACCTTTGATCTGACCCAGTAGGGCCATTCTTATATTCACTGTTTCTTTCCTCTTATCCTATCTCACTCTGTTGGCTTTTCATTGCAGTATAGTTGATTTCAGGATTCAATCATCCAAACCTGTCTTTTTTAAGGAGAAAGGATCCAACCAGATGACAGCACGACCAAATCATAACTAACCAGGGCCCAAGCAACAGGTGTCATGGTCGACTTGCCAGCCAAAGCATCCACTGATAACTAACCAGCAGTCCAGTGTTCCAAAAACATCAACAAAAGCCATATTTCATCCATCTTTTCTATCCTGTCTCTCTTCCACCTTTGTGGCTGTCTGTTTGTTAAGAACAGGATGAGTGAATATCTTTCACATCAGGACTGAGAGTAAAATTAACCTTCTCCTGTTCATCATAAAAAATTTGCTCTGAAAAATAAGAGATTCTAATATTTTGACTATAAAAGGAGAAAGACATTGATAAGGTCTGACTAAGTTTGTTTTGCATAATCACTCAACCACAGTTTCAATAGAAATGCCTGTTTTAATTTCCTGTTCTTTCTTGTGTCTAATTAAACTCAATTTGAATGAATGCTTTCGGGTGTTTGCCAAGTAATGGAGTAAAACCAAGGCTTTGTTTAAAGATAACCCTGAACCATGATGCCAGTGAAGTTTTGGGCTGCACATACAACTGCATGGACTGCCATATCACAAAGCAAGGCGGAATAGTCTGACTTTGGAATACTTCAGCTATGCCCAGGATGTCATATACGGAGTCATCTCTGTGAACCACATAATAGACAAACTGAAGCGAGTTCAAAGAAAAGCCATGGCACTAATCAGGGTGGAAAGAGCCAGACTACTCAATTCTTTCACTAAGAGACAGTAAGGGAGCGAAAGGAAAACTCTTCACAAATATATGAAGACGTAAACACCAAGAACGGCAGAAAAATTATAAAGGGCAACTCCTCAGAGTCTCACTAGCAAGGATGAGGGTGCTACAAATAATGTTAATTAGGGCTTTCAAGCGATTAAAAAAATTAATCGCAAGTAGTATAATGCCATTTATGTAAATATTTTGGATATTTTCTACATTTTCAAATATATTGATTTCAATTACAACACGGAACACAGAGTAAGTGCTCACTTTATATTTATTTATTACAAATATTTGTGCTGTAAAAAATGAAATAGTATTTTTCCAATTCATCTCATACACGTACTGTAATACAATCTCTTTATCATGAAAGTTGAACTTACAAATGTAAAATTATGTACAAAAAAAACTGCATTCAAAAATAAAACAATGTAAAACTTTAGAACCTACAAGTCCACTCAATCCTACTTCTTGTTCAGCCAGTCACTCAGACAAACAAGTTTGTTTACATTTGCAGAAGATAATGCTGCACAGTTCTTGTTTACAATGTCACCTGAAAGTGAGATCAGGTGTTCGCATGGCACTGTTGTAGCCGGCCTCCCAAGATCTTTATGTGCCAGATGCACTAAGGAATCATATCTTTGCGCTTTGTAAACAGGGGCCGCTAACAGGGAGTTTCAAGAAGGAGTTTGGAAGGGGAGTGGGAAGGGGGTGAGGTACACTTGCCATTCTTTAAAACCTTTAACCTAAACTCTAATCAAATCTTCTTGATTTAAACAAAAACCCTATTGTTAACCTAGGTAGCTGTGGGAGAGAATGCAGGCAGAAGCCCAGCAGCAGAGTGGGGGCTATCTTGATAATTGCGCTCAGTATAGCATGTATGATTACGTGCCCTGTGGGTGGGTGGCATGTGTGTGCATTCGGTGCAAGGAGCTCCTGGCCCTCAGAGACCACGTACGGGCTTTGGAGGCCAGGGAGGCGGAACTGGAGGAGCTAAGGGAGGCAGAGAGGTATGTTGATGAGGCTTTCCGGGACACTGTAGAATTGTCCCACCTCCGGTCAGACAGCCCCTGCACTTTAAGGAGGATGAAAGGCTCAGGGAAGTAGAGCAATCAACGGGAGCAGAGGGAAACCTTCCCATAGTTGGGACTCTCCTTCCAGATGATGTTGGAGTATCCTCTCGCACTGAGGTTACCTCTCCGGGGGAGGGAACTCCAGTCATTAGGAAAAGGCCGGTGTTAGTAATGGGAGATTCGATCATTAGAAACATAGATAGCTGGGTTTGTGATAACCAGGAGAACCATATGGTGACTTGCCTCCCTGGTGCGAAGGTTGCGGATCTCTCAAGGCATCTAGATAGTCTTATGTGTAGTGCTGGAGAGGAGCCGGTGGTTGTGGTACATGTAGGTACCAATGACATAGGGAAGGGTAGGAGAGATGTCCTGGAGGCCAAATTTAGGCTGCTAGGGAAGAGACTGAAATCCAGGACCTCTATGGTGGCTTTCTCAGAAATGCTTCCAGTTCCATGCGCACGGCCAGGTAGGCGGGCAGAGCTTAAGAGTCTCAATGCATGGATGAGACAATGGTGTAGGGAGGAGGGGTTTAGATTTATTAGGGATTGGGGAAACTTTTGGGATAGGGGGAGCCTATACAGGAAGGATGGGCTCCCGCTAAACCAAAGTGGAACCAGACTGCTGGCACTTAACATTAAAAAGGTTGCAGAGCAATTTTTAAACTAAGCGATGGGGGAAAGCCGATTGCTGCAGAGGAGCACGTGGATCGGACAGAGACTTCTCTTAGGGGAGAGTCTATTAATAGAGATTCTCTAGGTTTTAGTCAGGAGGAGAGGATGGAAGAGGATAATGTAAGGGCCAGATCAGTGATTGGGCAACAAAATGGCAAAGGAAATTTAATGTGGATAAATGTAAAGTAATGCACATTGGAAATAATAACCCCAACTATACATACAAAATGATGGGGGCTAATTTAGCTACAACTAATCAGGAAAGATCTTGGAGTCATCGTGGATAGTTCTCTAAAGACGTCCACGTAGCGTGCAGCGGCAGTCAGAAAAGCAAACAGGATGTTAGGAATCATTAAAAAAAAGGGTTAGAGAATAAGACTGAGAATATCTTATTGCCCTTATATAAATCTTTGGTATGCCCACACCTTGAATACTGTGTACAGATGTGGTCTCCTCATCTCAAAAAAGATATACTGGCGCTAGAAAAGGTTCAGAGAAGGGCAACTAAAATGATTAGGGGTTTGGAACAGGTCCCATATGAGGAGAGATTAAAGATGCTAGGACTTTTCAGCTTGGAAAAGAGGAGACTAAGGGGGGATATGATAGAGGTATATAAAATCATGAGTGGAGAAAGTGAATAAGGAAAAGTTATTTACTTGTTCTCATAATATAAGAACTAGAGGACCCCAAATGAAATTAATGGGCAGCAGGTTTAAAACAAATGAAAAGAAGTTCTTCTTCACACAGCGCACAGTCAACCTGTGGAACTCCTTGCCTGTGGAGGTTGTGAAGGCGAGGATTATACAGGATTTAAAGGAGAACTAGATAAATTCATGGAGATTAAGTCCATGAATGGCTATTTGCCAGGATGGGTAAGGAATGGTGTCCCTAGCCTCTGTTTGTCAGAGGGTGGAGATGTATGGCAGGAGAGAGATCACTTGATCATTACCTGTTAGGTTCACACCCTCTGGGGCACCTGGCATTGGCCACTGTCGGCAGACAGGATACTGGGCTGGATGGACCTTTGGTCTGACCCAGTATGGCCATTCTTATGTTCATATGTCCCTTCATGCTTCAAACACCATTCCAGAGGACATGGGTTCTGCTCGATAATGATCCAAAGCAGTGCAGACCGACGCATGTTCACTTTCATCATCTGAGTCAGATGTCACCAGCAGAAGGTTGATTTTCTTTTTTGGTGATTCAGGTTCTGTAGTTTCCTCAGAGTGTTGCTCTTTTAAGACTTTTGAAAACATGCTCCACACCTCATCCCTCTCAGAGTTTGGAAGGCATTTCAGATTCTTAAACCTTGGGTCGAGTGCTGTAGCTATCTTTCGAAATCTCACATTGGTACCTTCTTTGCGTTTTGTCAAATCTGCAGTGAAAGTGTTCTTAAAATGAACATGTGCTGAGTCATCATCCAAGACTGCTATAACATGAAATATATGGCAGAATGTGGGTAAAACAGAACAGGAGACATACTATTCTCTGCCAAGGAGTTCAGTCAAAATTTAATTAACACATTTTTTAACAAGTGTCATCAGCATGGAAGCATGTCCTCTGGAATGGTGGCCAAAGCATGGAGGGGCATATAAATGTTTAGTGTATCTGGCACATAAATACCTTGCAATGCTGGCTACAAAAGTGCCATGTGAATGCCTGTTCTCACTTTCAGGTGACATTGTAAATAAGAAGCCAGCAGCATTATCTCCTGTGAATGTAAACAAGCTTTTTTGTCTTAGCGATTTGCTAAACAAGAAGTAGGACTGAGTGGACTTGTAGGCTCTAACGTTTTACATTGCTTTGTTTTTGAGTGCTATTATATAACACTGGAATGTAAGCACTCGAATGGGTTACCTAGGGAGGTGGTGGAATCTCCTTCCTTAGAGGTTTTTAAGGTCATGCTTGACAAAGCCCTGGCTGGGATGATTTAGTTGGGGATTGGTCCTGCTTTGAGCAGGGGGTTCGACTAGATGACCTCCTGAGGTCCCTTCCAACCCTGATATTCTATGATTCTCTGAACAACAACAAAAATTCTACATTTGTAAGTTGAATTTTCACGATAAAGAGATTGTGTTACAGTACTTGTATGAGATAAATTTCAAAAATACTATTTCTTTTGTTTATCATTTTTACAGTGCAAATATTTATAATAAAAATAATATAAAGTGAGCACTGTACACTTTGTATTCTGTGCTGTAATTGAAATCAACATATTTGAAAATGTAGAAAAACATCAAAAAATATTTAATAAATTTCAATTAGTATTCTATTGTTTAACAGTGCGATTAAAACTGCAATTAATCTTTTTTTTAATCACAATTAATTTTTTTGAGTTAATTGCGTGAGTTAACTGCGATTAATTGACAGCCCTAATGTTAATTAAAATTAGATACAGACTGGAAATCAGGAAAAGCTCCCCTAGAGTGAGATGCAAAAGGGGATATGGCCTTCATGGAAGAAACAGTCTCTCCAGGGAAATGGAGGCCCTATTGCTTCTCTTTGAAAATTAACACTGGTGGATGTATCATAGGGGACAATCCTGCACTGGCCCCTGGGACATGGGCTATTTGATCTATGGCAAGAGGGTGAAGAAATAGCTGATTCTTGGAATTGATATAACTTGTCCAGCTTTCCAGACATAATGAGAATGACAAAGTGGCCAAGGCCACATCTCCTTTACAGACACCACACAGCCCTCGATACTGAAAAGATAAACATTCGCCTTAAACTGAAAGATGCTCATTAATCACGCGTTACCACTTGGAGAGAGGAGCATCTGACTACAAGCAGCTTTTACAAAGAACAGGTCATGACAGGTCTTGGGGCTGAGGGGGTCATTACCTGTGCAGGAGAAACATAAAGGAGGCAGTCTTTTCTTCAGACCTAAACAAGACCTCCAAGTAGCCAGACCCTGGTAGACACTTCCACCATCTACAGGCCTTTGAGGATGCTTCCACTACCACGAGTATGTGTTACTCCTGGGAGAATTCTGCGCTACTGCGTGCATGCATAATTAAGGAGCCACACATTATTTTTTTGCGCAGAAAAAGGCTTCTGCCGAAATGTTGCTGCAGTTCTGCCTTTTGCCCACGACAGGATGCTGTAGCACAAGAACACAGCAGCAGCTCCCAGCCAGCGAGGAAAAAGAAAGCCTGCTTTCTTCACAGCGCCTGTCAGGCCAGGTCAGGAGAAAGGACTATGGGGAGACAGACAGCGTGGGATGCTGTGGGGGGTCAGACAGGGGCTCATAAGGGCTAGTGGGGGAGGACAGACTGGGGCAGAGGCTGAATGGGAGTGGAGGTGCAGGGCCATAGGAGGGAGGGTGGTGCAGGGCCACATGGTGATGGGGGACAGGGTGCAGAGCTACAGAGGGTGGCTGAGTGGGTGTACAGAGACACATGGGGAGGGGGGGGACAGAGCCACATGGGGATGGGGGGTGGCTGCCCAGACACACAGCTGGACAGGGGGAGGGGGTACAGGGACACATAGGGACAGGGGAAGGGTGCAGGGCCACATGGGGAAGGGGGAGTGGGTGTCTGAGTGGGGGTGGCGGGACACATGTGGACGGGGTGCAAGGACACATGTGGTGCAGGAACACATGGAGACAGGGGCAGATGTGCCTGACTGAATGGGAGAGGCTAGAGGTCAGCCAGGGTCTGCATGGGGGAAGCTCTCTAACAATCCCTTCCTGCCCCCCAAATAAACCTGTTCCATACTTTCCCCACCCATACCCAACAACCCTCCAAGTTCACACCCAGGCTCCTTCCCAGCGATTTACTTCCCTCTCCCTCAACTCCTCCGTTACCTGTGACTTCCCCCAAGTCTTTGCACTGCTTCTGAGGGGTGTGGGAAATACGGTTCTGTATTGTCATTTAAATTAATTATTACTCAGAGTTCTGTATTAATATGCCTAGTAAGGAATCTATTTGTTAAAAAACATTTCCTGAATCTTTGTTGTTGTCTGAATTGTTACAGACATACTTGCGGACAGGTATTTTGAAATAAATGACCAAAAATAATTGAAACTGGTGTGATTGTATTGTGTTATTTTGACAAATAAAATATACAGAATTTTGCAGCATTTTAAAATATTGTGCACAGAATTTTTAATTTTTTATTGCAGAAATTCCTCAGGAGTAATGTGTCAGGGGGTGGATTTGCTTTTATCCTCCCCCTCCAATAAACTGGGGCCTAACTGCTCAGCTGGCTCTATAGTTTGCTGACAGACTTAGTCATGGCTCCCAGACCATGAGAGGGAAGACTGCTTCCCTAGGAGCACTGGAGCCTCCACAAAACCCTCCTGGAACTGTAGGCCCGGGCAGAGCAGGGGTGAGAGGGTGCACTAAGAGCAGCACAAGCTTGCATGCTGCACTTATGTTTTTGCCATGGCGGGGCTGGGATAATACTTTGCATCTGGATAGCTGTGATCAGTGTGGTGCACAAACATTCAGTTACTCAGTCTAAGATAGACACGCTGAGCTGGAGGAACAGTGAAGGGGATGTCAGTGAAGGGGACGTAGTCCAATATTAAGCACATGTCTGTGTCCCAGGCAGGGCCACCCGGCCAGTGCACAGCTCTTAGAGCAGTGTTTGATTCTCTCCCCTAAACACAGTCCATGAACTCAGGGATCATTGGTGACATTACTCACCGGGCACCCATGGCAACAGGGGGACTGACCTGTAAACAGCACACTCAGTAATGGGGTGACACTGTTGATGAAGAGACCCCGGATATTTGCTGGCAAAGTGTCTCTATTCTTCTCTAGGAAGCCACTGGAGGCATACTGAACCTGGGGAGAGAAGCAGAGCAAGGGAAGCAATTTGCCAACCCAACCCAAGCAGAGTGGAGCCCAAAGTGTATGGCACCAAGAACCATGCTGGCAGCACAGAAGAGTCTAGGATGGATAAAAATCAATGATTTTTTTTTTAAAACATGAATTTTTTTGTATTTACGTTGAATTTTTTTGATTGTTATTTAAATTATAGTAAGTTTTTCTTTTTAAAAATGGACCTGTTTAGAATGAAATCAGAATTTAACACAAAATATGTTAAGGTCTAAACTTATTATAATTTAGTTGTAAATATAAAAGATAAATAAAATAAAATAAATAAATTAATGGAGATATCCTATATCCTAGAACTGGAAGGGACCTTGAAAGGTCATTGAGTCCAGCCCCCTGCCTTCACTAGCAGGACCAAGTACTGATTTTGCCCCAGATCCCTAAGTGGCCCCCTCAAGGACTGAACAACCCTGGGTTTAGCAGGCCAGTGCTCAAACCACTGAGCTATCCCTCCCTCCCAGGTTTTGATATGAGAAGTTTATGTACCCAAAACATTTAAGGTTGCTTTGTTTAATACAAATAAACTTCATATGATGTTTGGTGTTTAAATTCCATCTCCCACACAGCTCCCACTGATGCAGCTTGACATAAATCATGAACAAAAAGTAAATTATCTAGTAAATAAGCAACATCTCATTCACTATTTTCTAACATACTAAAATGTATGATTAATAAGAATCTGAAAATATTAAGCATTATAATTGCTTAAATAAATAGTGTATTCTCCTAAGTAGCAAAAAGATGTACCAAGTCTAGAGTAAAGGCTCTATTTAGTTGTAAATCAACATATTTTTAATGGTTATATCAGCAAACGAGAATTAACCTTTCTTTAGAAAATAACTGAAGTACAAATAAAAAAGCTGATTGAAATTGATGAATCAAATAGAACAGTGGATCTCAAACTATGGGCTGTGACCCCAAAGTGGGTCGCGACTCCATTTTGATGGGGTCGCCAGGGCAGAAAGTCCCACAGGGGGTCCAGAGTCCCAGCCGGGAGCCCCACAGATGGCAGGGGGCCCAGAGCCCCAGCCACAAGCCCCACAGACGGTGATGCTGAAGGGGGGGTGGGGGCAATTTTTCTAGTGGGGAGGTCACGATTTTATTTTAAGTCCAAATGGGGTCACCAGCACAAAAACTTTGAAAAAACACTAAAATAGAGGCTTTCCACTTGGTGATTTAAATCATTATTTAAATTGCTGATTTAAATCACCTTGATTAAAATCAATTCATCCCGTAAGAGTCCAACACAACTACTATTTTGCATTTACGTTTGTATCCTCTTCCCATGGATGCATTTTGACTAAACGCCATAAATGAAATACAGATAATAATACCCAGACACTACAGTGATGGTGCAGGGCTGGCAGCATAACTCGAAGATATTAATTTTTTCTTGCTTTGCCTTCCTTTCTCATTTTATTCCATTTTCTTTCTATCTGCAACTTCCTTTCTCATCTCTATTCTCTCCCACTCGTTCCATTAGGTTGTTAACCTCTCCACTGTGCTCTGTTCCCTCCATTCTCCCACTCCCCTCATTTCCTACCTTCAGCCTCGCATTCTCTCTTCTCCTTTAACTAGACGTTAAGTATTTTAATAATGAATGTCTTAGAGGGTAACCCCCTGAACAAATACTGAATCAAAGTATTAAATCACAGAACATTAGTAACCAGAACTGTGTCTTCCCTTGTTACAAAATTCACTTCCATGTAAATGAGCTGTTTAATACATTATGGCCAAGATTATCGATCCAGGGAAAGTATGTGTTAGAGAGCTTATTCCTTCACTCTTCCACTTCCCTGGTCCTTCTCGCATGAACAGAGAGCAACAATACCCAAAGTCCGAAAGTGCAAACAATTTGATGTTTATTGGGGTGAACTTTCAGCAAGCTTAAATCCAAGTTCCTTTTTCCTTATTTTCGAATCCCAACTTGCTTCCTGTTTGCCCCTAATTTATATAGTAATATTTACAGCTATACCTTAACCAATCATTCTACTGAAATTTACCTAACCAATCCTAACGTATTGTAACATGATTAGCTAACCAATTATATCCCACTACCTTAATTAGTTTACACCCAGCAAAATTAATTGTACAGCAGACAGAAACAATCACAGAACCAGACAGAGACCATGCAAATAAACATACAAAACAATACAGAAGTTAAGATTTCACAACTACATCTATAAATACATAAGGGTTTCCCAGTTGTGTTTATTGATAAGTGAGTTCTTACCAGACAGAAAACTATATTTCCTTTTACATCTTCTAGGCTCTTCCCTTTCTCTGGAGGTGATAGATCGGATCACCTTCCTAACAGCCCCAGATTGCCTTATTTCAGTAGGACTAAACAGGGCCTCAGATTGTCACAGTGAGAGAAGGCCCTTACACAGATTCTTTCTTTTATACCTTTATAACTAGCTAAATAATAAACATATACACCTCTACCCCGATATAACACGAATTTGGATATAACACGGTAAAGCAGCGCTCCGGGAGGCTCCCGAGGACAGCGTTATATCGGGGTAGAGGTGTACCTAAATTCTTAAAGTATAGGCCTTTACAGACAGGCTTGAATATCTATATCCTAACAGTATGTGTTCATCTGTCCTAAATTAGGCTCCTCAGTCTATATTTAAGCATTGAAATAAATGGCCCAATTTTCAAAATGCTGAGCACCTAGCTGCTCCCATTGGGCTTGTTAATCTTTGGAAATACAGAAGTGATTCTGGTATTCCGGGCTCCTGGATATAAGGCCACTAGGTTTCTCCACCAATGCCCTACAAAGAATGCAGAGTATTTACACCTTAGAAGGGAATCAGCAAAGCAATAGCCTGAGACAGGAGCTCACATACAGCAGAACCCCAATTATCTGATCTAATTGGGACCAGGTCCAGATCGGATAATCAAAAATTCGGATAATTTGGAGAATGGGCAAAGGCTTTCTATCCGTTATTTTAAGAAACGGAGTTGCTTTTAAACAATCTGACCTCTCCCAGAGAAGCATTAAAACACACCCCCCTTTTTTATTTTCAGCGTACATGAACAGTTACTTCTAGTAAAGAGTACCAGTTTTTAAAAATGCAGAATGATCATTTTAAGTTGCAACAACAGCAACACTGTATTATTTTGGAGTTGCTTGAGTTTATCATTTCTGAATTTTTAAAAATGGGTACTGTACTCTTTACTAGAAGTAACAGTTCATGTATACTATCCTGTGTGTGCACTGGTTGTTTGGTTAATACAGAGAGCTGGATAATGGAGGCTCGGATAAACAGGGTTCTACTGTACCACGGTGATGGGTACATTGCAAATATGGAGAAATTCCACAGATTCGAGGGGAAGCCCCACCTTCCCCAGGGACTACGTGCCCTCCCACAGATTCATAGATTCTAAAGCCAGAAGGGACCACTGTGATCATCTAGTCTGACCTGTGTAGCACAGGACATGGAACTTCCCCAAAATAATTCCTAGAGCAGATCTTTTAGAAAATCATCCAACCTTGATTTTAAAATTGTCAGTGATGGAAAATCCATCACAACCGTTAGTAAATTGTTCCAGTGGTTAATTACTCTTACTGTTAAAAATTCATGCCTCATTTCCAGTCTGAATTTGTCTAGCTTCAATTTTCAGCCACTAGATCATCTTAGACTTTTCTCTGCTAGACTAAAGAGCTTATTATTAAATATTTGTTCCCCAAGTGGGTAATTAGACTCTAATCAAGTCACACCCTAATCTTCTCTTTGTTAAGCTAAATAAATTGAATTCCTTGAGTCTATCACTATAAGGCAGGGTTTCTAAATCATTTAATCATTCTCGTGGCTCTTCTCTAAATCCTCTCCAATTTATCAACATCCTTCTTGAATTATGGGCACCAGAACTGGACACAGGATTTCAGCATCCATTGCACCAGTGCCAAATACAGAAGTAAAATAACCTCGAGATTCTCTTGTTCACGCATTCCTGGATCGCACTAACCTTTCTGGCCACAGCGTCACATTAGGAGTTTGCGTTCAACTGATTATCCACCATTACTCCCAAATCTTTTTCAGAGTTACTGCTTCCCAGTATACAGGATATGGGACTCTAAGGCCTTGTCTACACTACAAAGTTTTGTCAGCAAAAGCTGCCTTTTGCCGACAAAACAGGGGAGGTGTACACACTACAAAGCTACTTTTGGTGGCAAAACTCTGCTGTTTTGCTGACAAAATAAAACCACCTCGATGAGAGGCATAAAGCTGTTTGCAGCAAAAGTTAAAATGACAAAACGCCAGTGTAGACACTGCTGTTTGTTTTGTTGCCATAACTGGCTTCCACCAGTATCCCACAATGCCTGCCCTGACTGCTCTGCTCACTGTTTTGATCTCTGCTGCCCTGCAGGCATGCGCTCCGGGAAGTATCTGACAGCTGAGGTACTGCTTCATTGTGGGGAACAAAAAGTAAATCATTTACGTGGAATGCTCTTGTTCTGCTCTGCACTAGGAACACAGCTGAAGGCAGACTGCTGCTGTGGGGAGTGGTGGGGGAAGGGACTGCTGTGCTGCTTTGACATTCCTCAGCAGGGAGAGCTCACAGAGCTTCTCAGGATTCTGCTTCTGGCAGCCGAGGAGGCTGTGGGAGAACTCGGAGGGAATCACAGAACCATAGGCAGGAAGGCAGAGCGGACTGTTTCCGGAGAGACTGCTGTGCCGAGCAGAGCCAGGGCTGCCTCAGGATAGGTCAGTCAGCCTGCTGTCTCCCCCGCCCCATATACACCATTCTCCTCTCCCTTCCCCCACACACTTCAGTTGAAAAAGCAACTGACAATATACTAGGATGCCCCTGGAACGATGGGATTGAGAAACCTTCATCATGTGATGCTGTACCTGCCCCATGAAGCATTGCAAACCCTTCCCAAAGCACCCTGCAGCCAGTTGCCCAGTGGGATAGCTACCAGTGCATTGCTCTTTGTGTCAATGTAAGAGCTGTTAGTGAGAATGCACTCTGCTGACACAAGGAGCTAGTGTGGACATGCAACAGCGGTTTTAAAGTCGCATACCTTTTGCCGATAAAACTTTGTAGTGTAGACAAGGCCTAAGTAGGGCCTAGATTCTTTGTTCCTAGATGTATACATTTACATTTAGCTATATTAAAACTCATATTGTTTACCTGCCCCCAGTTTACCAAGCAACCGAGATCTCTCTGAATCAGTGTCCTCTTCATTATTTACTACTCCCCCAATTTTTGGTTCATCTGAAGACTTTAATAGCAATAATTTTATGTTTTCTTCCAGGTCATTGATGATAATGTTAAATAGGATACCTTCTAGAGAGCCCCACCTCGCCTAAGAAGTGGCCCCCAGGGAGCACATCTCTCCCACCCATACCCCCACGGGCCCTGAAGCACACACCATCTCTTTCACCTACATGAGACAGAGTGCCAGTCTGTACCCTAAACAGTACTTACCTTCCCTGCATAGTGAATGATGCTGAACCCTAGCACGTGGCCTCTACACGGCTGGAAGTGTGAGTTCCCCTTGAAGGTGCTGTTCAGTTTATCCACAAAGGTTTTATCAGTCGCCTGCAACACAAGAGATTTCATAGTAAAACCCCACAAAATGAGAAATTAATAGTTATTATTTATACAGCATCTCCATTCCCACCAAGACACTGGGCAGGGATCTACAACTGACTAGAAACACATTTCGATACAATACAAATATAATAAAAGCCACCCTAACAGCTGAGACAGCGATGAAGAGAATTCTTGTCTATGAAGCGACTCCCCCTACCAACCTTTAAACTAGGTTCGACGGGGACAGGTGAGCAAAGCCCGCAGGTAAGTGGGGAACATGGAGACCTGGGAGATGGGTCGGAAACGAGAGGGAGTGTGGGCTATATTGGCAGAGAGAAAGGAGGGTCAGGACAAAACTGGGAGGAAAGATCAAACCAGTATCTTAGATGCCTATATACAAATGCGAGAAGTATGGGTAATAAGCAGGAAGAACTGGAAGTGCTAATAAATAAATACAACTATGACATTGTTGGCATCACTGAAACTTGGTGGGATAATACACATGATTGGAATGTTGGTGTGGATGGATACAGCTTGCTCAGGAAGGATAGACAGGGGAAAAAGGGAGGAGGTGTTGCCTTATATATTAAAAATGTACACACTTGGACTGAGGTAGAGATGGACATAGGAGATGGAAGTGTTGAGAGTCTCTGGGTTAGGCTAAAAGGGGTAAAAAACAAGGGTGATGTCATGCTAGGAGTCTACTACAGGCCACCTAAGCAGGTGGAAGAGGTGGATGAGGCTTTTTTTAAACAACTAACAAAATCATCCAAAGCCCAAGATTTGGTGGTGATGGGGGACTTCAACTATCCA
>NW_020664773.1:475361-475854 GCF_002925995.2 Terrapene triunguis
GAAGCTGTTCTAGACTTGATTTTAACAAATAGGGAGGAACTCGTTGAGAATTTGAAAGTAGAAGGCAGCTTGGGTGAAAGTGATCATGAAATCATAGAGTTTGCAATTCTAAGGAAGGGTAGAAGGGAGAACAGCAAAATAGAGACAATGGATTTCAGGAAGGCGGATTTTGGTAAGCTCAGAGAGCTGATAGGTAAGGTCCCATGGGAATCAAGACTGAGGGGAAAAACAACTGAGGAGAGTTGGCAGTTTTTCAAAGGGACACTATTAAGGGCCCAAAAGCAAGCTATTCCGCTGGTTAGGAAAGATAGAAAATGTGGCAAAAGACCACCTTGGCTTAACCACGAGATCTTGCATGATCTAAAAAATAAAAAGGAGTCATATAAAAAATGGAAACTAGGACAGATTACAAAGGATGAATATAGGCAAACAACACAGGAATGCAGGGGCAAGATTAGAAAGGCAAAGGCACAAAATGAGCTCAAACTAGCTA
>NW_020664773.1:478854-527239 GCF_002925995.2 Terrapene triunguis
TGACCTCTCGAGGTCCCTTCCAGTCCTAGAATCTATGAATCTATGAAAAACCTTATCCCCCGACTTGACCTCTCACCTGCTTTTGCTATTGCTGTTTCAAACAGCAGGAGGTCAAAGTACACTGCAGACCAGCTGGTGCGCCACAGCAGGGTCCACACAGCCGGATGGTGCATGGCAGGCTACAGTGCTGTAGGTTTACACTCCAGTTGCCGCACACTAAACAGTCACGTGGACAAGCCCTCTGCATTTATATGGGCCCCATCAATGGAACATTCTGTTACTAATCAAAATAATAATAGTATTTCTCTTCCTCTTCCCAAGACGAAAAAGAATTGATAAGTTTACAGAGTTTGTGACAATAACCACATATCCCTGTATTAATTGTATATTTTGATCTGTAGCTGAAATCTGATTTTTCTGTCTTATGTTCTGAGATGGGGTGGCAAACTACAGCCCGCCAGCTGATTTAATCCAACTCTCGAGCTCTCGCGCTCCAGCCAGGGAGCAAGGTCGGGGGCTGCTCTGTGCGTGCGTGCCGCAGCTCCCAGAAGCAGCAGTATGTCCCCCCTCTGGCTCCTATGTTTAGGGGCAGCCAGGGGGCTCTGCACGCTGCCCCCGCCCCAAGCACCGCCCCTGCAACTCCCACTTGCTGGGAACCACGGCCAATGGGAGCTGCAGGGGTGGCACCTGTGGATGGGGCAGTGCACAGAGCCGGCTGGCCTCACCTCCGTGTAGGAGCCAGAGGGGGGATATGCCGCTGCTTCTGGTAAGCGCCACCTGGAGCCTGCACTCCGATCTCCTCCCATGCCCCCTCCTGCACCCTGAACTCCTCATTTCTGGCCCCACCCCACAGCCTGCACCCCCAGCCAGAGCCCGCACCCCCTCCTGCACCCCAACCCCAATTTTGTGAGCATTCATGGCCCACAATACAATTTCTATACTCAGACATGGCTTTTGGGCCAAAAAGTTTGCCCATCCCGTTCTAAGCGTATTCTGAAGCTCCACAGGGTGTCTGGGATCCTTAGCAGCAGGAGGAAAATTAACTTCTTCCTCATTGGTGAGGGTGCAACACACCTATGAGTGCAAATAACAATTACACAGCACTCAAAGACCCACCTGGAAGCTCCAGCAGACCAAGGAAACTAGTTTAGGTGAGAGGGAATACAATCCCCAGGGAATATGTTAATAATTCCAGAGACAAAACAGGGGCTAGCTTCTTAAGGGCTGACCGACTGTCTGTCTCTCTCTCACACACAAAGCATGATGGACTAAAACCTAACAAAGAGAGAGAGAAATATGCTATCTATAAGGTAACGGAAGACAGACCATCTGGGTGGTAAGCATATATAAAAGATTAAACCTCGCCTGGAGAGACATCTGTTTTGTTTGTAAATCATCTTTTTACTCTATTAAATAAACAAATTGCTTTTAAGCAAAAGCCATCGAGCAAATTCCCATTTCTGGAGAGATAGTTGAGCAAGCACTCAATGTAGAGGAGTATCTGCAACACATGGATTGTGAACCTAGGTATCTACCCTGCTTTTGGTCTAGAAGGGCATGGATAATGGATTCCATGCAGGGCAGAGCAAGTTGCAAGAGCTGAAAGTAGGTGCTAAGGGGCAACCCAAAGACCAAGGGGAGTTAGGAGTGCAGACAGCCTTAATCTTTTCCTGGGACTTAAACAAAACAACAAATGGTTTGTGTATATGGGAATGAGCAAGGGGGATGGTTGTGCTCTGTGTGCATGTCACACATTGGGGAAGTTATGTCAATGTGATGAGTTTTAGTTCAAAATATGATGAGGCCGATGATCTCCTCTCCTATTGCAGAGTTTCATATTCTAGGTCTGGGACCTTTGGCAGCTCTGTCTCCTGCATTCACAAGCCCTTCCCTACTGAGGTGGGTTAACTGTGTTTGCAGACCATAGCTATGGGAGGTCCTGGCTGCAAAAGCAGGGATGTCTCTCAGGGAACCAGGGCTGATCCCATGGAGGGCTTATGGGGGGAGCCAGTACAGAGATAGAGGTGATGTGTTCATGTCGAGTTTTGTACCAATTGGAGCTCCCTCGGGGACTGATGTGTCTTAAGATACACCTCTACCCAGATATAACACTGTCCTCGGAAGCCAAAAAATCTTACCGCATTATAGGTGAACTGCATTATATTGAACTTGCTTTGATCCGCTGGAGTGCGCAGCCCTGCCCCCCCCGGAGCATTGCTTTACCACGTTCTATCCGAATTTGTGTCATATTGGGTCGTGTTATATCCGGGTAGAGGTGTATAATGAACTGCAACATCTGAACCTGCATGTGATAAAGCTCTGTAGCAGTTACAGATGGAAGTGAGTTTATCATCCTTAGGCTGGGGCTTAGTCTGAGGGCAGACATGCTGGATAGTGAATGAAGTTACAGATGGCACAAGTTCTTTGAAGCACATCCCCCTTCCCACCTACATCACCTCAGTTCTTGCCTGGGTAAGAATACACTACCGACCACCTGACCAGAATGGTGATGAGGCCTGTGAAACGTTCCAGGAGATGAGAGAGACTGTAAAAGTAGAAAACTCAATAATAATAATAAATAATAATAATAATAATAGTAATAGGGGATTTCAACTGGGGGGGGATAGCTCAGTGGTTTGAGCAGTGGCCTGCTAAACCCAGGGTTGTGAGTTCAATCCTTGAGGGGGCCACTTAGGGAGCTGGGGCAAAATCAGTACTTGGTCCTGCTAGTGAAGGCAGGGGGCTGGACTCAATGACCTTTCAAGGTCCCTTCCACTTCTAGGAGATAGGATATCTCCATTATTAATTATCCCCATATCAATGGAGTATATGTCACCTGATACTGAGATAAAGTTTCTAGACACCATAAATGAGTATTTCTTGGAGCAGCTAGTCCTGGAACCCACAAGGGGAGAGGAAATTCTTGATTGAGTCCTAAGTGGAGCACAGAATTTGGCCCACGAGGTGAATATACTTGAACCGCTCAGTAATAGCGACCATAATATAATTAAATTTAACATCGGGGGGAGGGGGGAAGAAATATGAAAGAAGCCCACCACTATAGCATTTAGCTTCAGAAAGGAGAACTACATAAAAATAAGGAAGCTAGTTAAATGGAAATTAAAAGGAAGAGTCTCAAAAGTGAAATGCCTGCAAGCTGCATAGAAACTTTTTAAAAACACTTTAATAGAGGCTCAAATTAAATGTATACCCCAATTTAAAAAAAAACATAGCAAGAGGACCAAAAAAGTGTTACCACTTTGTTGTTAAACAATAAAGTACAAGAATATGCTAGAGGCAAAAGGACGCCCTTTAGAAATTGGAAGTCAAATCCTACTGAGGACAATAGAAAGGAGCATACACTCTGGCAAGTCAAGTAAGTATAATTAGGCAGGCCCAAAAAATTTTTTTTTGGAGAGCAACTAGCAAAAGACTGAAGAAAAAAAAATTTGCTGTTGGTTTTTAAGTATACCCAGAAGCAGGAAGCCTGCCAACAACTAATGTACTAAAAAAAAGCACTGCAGGAAGATAAGGCCATTGCAGAGATGCTAAATGAATTCTTTGCATCAGTCTTTACTGCAAAGAAACAGAGAGAATCCCACACCTGAGCTATTCTTTTCAGGGAACAAATCTGAGGAATTGTCCCAGATTGAGGTGTCAGTAGAGGAGGTTTTAGAACAAATTGATAAATTAAACAGTAATAAGTCACCAGAACCAAATGGTATTCACCCAAGAGTTCTGAAGGAACTCAAATATGAAATTGCAGTGTAGTAAGTAACCTATCGCTTAACTCAGTTTCTGTATAGGTTGACTGGAGGAAAGCTAATGTGACACTATTTTTTTTTAAAGGCTCCAGAAGTGATCCTGGCAATTACAGGCAAGTAAACCAAATTTCAGTACCAGGCAAATTGGTTGAAAATATAGTAAACAGAATTATCAGACACACAGGTGAACACAATTTGTTGGGGGAAGAGTCAACACAGCTTTTGAAAAGGGAAATTATACCTCACCAATCATTTAGAATTGTTTGAGGGGGTCAAACAAACATGTGGACGAGGGTGTGCCAATGGATACAGTGTACTTGGACTTTCAGGGCTGATCTACACTAACACTGTAAGTTGATCTAAGTTATACTACTTCAGTTATGTAATTTACTTAACTGAAGTCAATGTAACTTAGGTTGACTTACAATGGTGTCTACACTACACTATACCGATGGGAGACACTCTCCTGCCGACACAGCTTCTGCCACTTGGAAAGGTGGAGTAGAGACATCAATGGGAGAGCACTCTCCCATCAACTTAGCGTGTCTTCCCCAGACCTGCTAAATCAAACACCAGGGATGCAAACCCATACTCTGGGTGTCCCTAGCCTCTGACTGCCAGAAGCTGGGACTGGACAACAAGGGATGGATCATTCGATGATTGCTCTGTTCTGTTCATTCCCTCTGAAGCACTTGGCACAGGCCATAGTCAGAGTGAGAAGACTGGACAGGGACCATTGGTCTGACCCAGTATGGCTGTTTTTATGTTCTGGGTTCCCCATCATGTAGCTGCTGATCTTAGTCAAGACACAGGGAGCTGGTGCTGGGTGTGTCTGACATACAGGAGATGGAGAGCTGGGTGCTGTCCATGTGCTGCTGATACTGTAGCTTTGATTGTCTCCTCATCTCTCCCTAAAATATCATACCAATCTTGAATATCATGGCAGAGCTGAATATGATGCCCCAGAGCTGAGTGCTTTGTGGGGGACAGTTGTCCAGGACAACCTCCTGGGCTGGATCTGAGGCATTTCAGGTCTTCCCTTTCCTTTCATCCCTGCAGCCCCTTGAAGGCAAGACAGAGACCACCCAGCAGGACGAATGTGGATGGGCTCCCCTTGAATAAAGGCAAGAGGAGGGCATCCATGGGGAGCAACAAGTGCTGGGTCTGTGCCGGGCCCTGGCCTCAATCCTGACTGAAAGAGACCCAGGACACAGGCAGGTGGTATTGGAGACTAGATTTTGCTATTTTCTCTCTGAGCTGGCTTACCAAAGGGAGGTCAGACACTGGACTGGGAAGTCTCTTGGGCTGAATGACTGTTTCTTGATGCAGGCCAGACTGCTAGGTATTGGGGGGGGGGGCACTAGGTTCCTCTCGCTAGAAGGTGACAACTGACAGTCTCTACTAGTCAGTGTCCCAGGTGCTCTCTAGTCTCTCACCACTGCAGGGGAGGGGAGAGGCAGAGTCCCAGGGGTGGCCCTGATGCCATCAGTGCCTCTATGACAATATAGGAGTGGGCTGGGAGCATGAATTTCTTAGCTGCTCTTAGCTGCTATTTTTGGAGGCCTGCGAAGCCATCCCTGGGGCAGGTAATCTCTATGGAATAAGAATTCTCCACAGTGCGAAGTCATGGGCTGTAGGGCTGTTTAAGTTGAAATTACTTTAAGTCCAGAAGGGTTCTGTGTGGTGTGACTTTGCTGCCCCTATGGCAGAGGAGAGGCAGTCTCTTTCTGCCCCTTCATTGCACCGGCATTGGTTTGTAGGATCCCTTTCTTGTGTCTCAGCCTGCTTCTATCACACTGCTTCCAGCACCGATGCTCAAGTTTCCTTCCTTACTACTTTTCCTGTTACAGGTTCTTGGAGAGCCACAGTGATCCATGTGGGTGGTGGGGAGGTGGCTTTGGTGCTGGGGTATCTATGGCCGCAGTAGCACCTCACTGATCTCTCTACCCCTTGGTCTTTCAGTTAAGTGGAGTTTTCTGTCAGTGTAGTAGTTTGGTGAGATCCAAGTTTTCAAGGAGTGCTATACAGATAGTTTCTTTTTTCTTCACACTGGGGAAAACTCTTGTTTCTGCCTGGATGTGGAGGTGGTCTGACAAAGCTGGAGGTGGCTCGTGTTTTATAACCACTTCCAGCTTCAGGATGCAGGCCAGACTTGTGGACAGCAAAAAAAAAAAAAGCCCATAACAGGAAGAAAATGACCCTGTTCAAACATCAGAGCCAAAGCAAGATGTCTGCTGCATTGGTCATCCCCACAATGCAGACACTAAAAAGCCCTTTCACTGCATTGAAAACCAGATGGGAAAGAGCACAGGAGTATTATTCTATTATTGGCTTGATTTTCAAGAGTGCTCAGCACATGCAGCTCTCATCCACTTCAAAGGGATTTGTGGATCCACAGCACTTCTGACAAATCAGGCCTGGTATGTATGGCACTAATACCTAAAGGTCCTGTGACACTGCACCCCATATTCTTCAGTGATATTATGATACGATTCTAACATAGTTATGATGTATTTTATGCAAGTCATGTGAGATGTCATTGGAAAGGTTATGATTTGCTGCATATAAATAGGATAATCATTGTGATAGACCCAGACCAGTTGGGAACAGCAGAGTAGCAGAAGGGAGATATACTGGTCACTGGATAAGTAGTTTTCTGTTCCCTGAGTGACCAGAGCAGGGGCTGCTCCAGGCTAATAGACCACCTGACTCCAATTAACCTGCTAAGAGTCAGGTGAGGCAGTTAAGCACCTGACTCTAATTAAGGCCCCTCTGATGCTATAAAAGGGCTCACTCCAGTCAAGCCAGGGGGAGTGGAAGTGAGTGTGAGGAGCTGGGAGCAAGAGGCACAAGGAGCTGAGAGTGAGAGGGTGTGCTGCTGGAGGACTGAGGAGCACAAGCGTTATCAGACATCAGGAGAAAGGTCCGGTGGTGAGGACAAAGAAGGTGTTGGGAGGAGGCCATGGGGAAGTAGCCCAGGGAGTTGTAGCTGTCATGCAGCTGTTACAGGAGGCACTATAGACAGCTGCAGTCCACAGGGCCCTGGGCTGGAATCCGGAGTAGAGGGCGGGCCCGGGTTCCCCCCATACCTCCCAACTCCTGATCAAACACAAGAGGAATTGACCTGGACTATAGCTTCTACCAGAGGGGAAGGTCTCTGGACTGTTTCCTGACCCACAGGGTGGACCTGTGAAGCGAGCAAATCCACCAATAAGCGTAGGACCCACCAAGGTAGATGAGCAACTTTGTCACATCATATTCATTTTTTTAATCTGAAGTTATGAATATCAACTATGTATCTGTATTTCACATGAAGTCACACCTGGGTAATGCCCACTAGACAAGATGTTTTCATTCTAGAAAGTGGGTGAGGAATGGGCCATTAGGAAAACAATAGGCCTTAGAAGAAGTTTATCTCCCACCTGGGGAGCTTTCCTGAGGACACTACGGACAGCCTCCGAGCAATGGCTACTATGACTCTACAAAGACATGTGATGTGACCACGTCTCTAGACTCCATTTTGGGATGTCAATGTTTTTCCACTGACCAGTCTGGGAACTAAGCTTTGAAACAGTGTTCCCACCATATGCAAAAGCTATGTAAGGCGGGGAGTGACATCACCAGGGATTCTTCGCTCCCCACACAGAGACCCCTGGAAACACCTGAGGAACAAAGACTGAACTGGGGGAAGTGCTGAACCCAAGCTAAAGGGAGTTTTAGCCTGTGAATGGAAAACCTGGGGATTCCAAGCTGTAGGCAAGTGCAGCTTACCCCTTAAGAATCTGCAGCCTGCTTGTATTATCACTTAGATTGGATATGAATAGCAAATTCTCACCCTATTTAGTATATAGGCAGTCCTCAGACTTACAACACAATTGGTTCCTGAAAAATCACATCTTAAGTTGAAAACATCGTAACTCGAATTTCCCATAGGAACAATGTCAGATCGAGCATCGTAAAGTCGAAACATGACAATTTATAAACGTCGTAAGTGCCGTTCATTGTAACTTGAACGTCGTAAAGTCGAGGACTGCCTGTATTAAGTTTAGTTTGCATTTTTTGTTTATTTGCTAGGTAATCTCTTATAATCACTTAAAAACTATCTTTTGTAGTAGTTAAACTTATTTTTGCTTTAACTAAACCAGTGTGTGGGAATCATAACTCAGGGGCAGGAGGCTATTGCATATTTCTCTCCACACTGAGGGATGGGGTGAATTTTATTAGCTTACACTGTACAGTTCCCTGTGCAGCGCAAGACGGTATAATTTTGGGTTTATACTCCAGAAGGGGTGCATGCCTGAGAAGCTGGTTGTTACCCTAGCTGTCGCCTTCCTATGCAGGGGCTGGTCAAAGCACCTGCATGAAACTGCAGCTGGGTGTCCCCCTACCTGTATGTATGCTGGTGAAAGTGCAGGCTGAAGCCTGGAGAGCTTTGCAGCTTGTCACAGCAGTACAGTGTAAGAGGGAGCCCAGGCTGGTGGGTCAAGGGGGCTCAGTGGTATCCAAATTCCAGGTGGCACCCCAGGGGGAATCCGTCACAAGCCCCTCTCAGGATTAGGGCCCATTACAAGGGGGGCTGCACAAACACATTGGGAGACATAATCCCTGCTCCAGAGAGTTTACATACACTGTTGGGACAATACCACACCAGGCTCTAGGGTCACAGATAAGACAGATTTGTCTGGAAGGGCTCTTTCAGACAATTTTTCTGATTGACCTCCTCTGCCCCTTACCCTCAGCCTGCTGCTGGGTGTGGAAACGCTGAATCTGCTCTCCCCGGGTTACGGACACTTTACAAATGAGGCATTTCAATAGCTCCTCTTCCTGGACTCCAAATTGACCCTGGGAGAGAAGGTACCAAAGAGAATAGTCAGCTTCAATCCCTGGTTCCACAGTGCAGTGGCCATGTCTCCCTGCCTTTGTGCACCGCCCAGTACAATGGGGCCATGATCCTGGCTGGGGCCTCTGGACACTATTGTAATGTAAATAAGACGACGACATTGCCGGAATCAAGCCACAAACTCTGAAGTCACTACTCTCCTCAAGACCAGCTTGCTCACTCGCTCTCATGCACACACAGCCCCCTCCCTCTTGGGCCATCCTGTGACACTGCCACAGCCTCCCCGCCCCCCACCCCATACACCTTCCCAGCACTTATCTCCAATTATTTACATAATACATTATTAATTGCCTGAGATGAAAGCTGTGTCAGAGTTCTGCCCAGCCTTGAAGGGGAGGAAGAGAAGTTTAAAATATGATCCTATGGCTCCTGGTTACCATAGAACCAGAGTTCTCTCCAAAGGTAGAAAGATACAGCACTGAAATTTCTATTCCTGCGCTACTGGCAAGAGCGGACTGAGGTGGAGTTTAGTTTATTTATTTATTTAAAATACAAAGCACGAGCCTGGGTGCAGAGGTGTGCCTTTTACTTCGGTCAAAATACAACGAGGTTAGTGCTCATTCTGATTTCACCAGGCAGAGAATTCCACAGTCAGAGCCCAGCTCCTGTGATGATTCCATCTCCCGCACTCACAAGCCTCCCCTACAGAGGGGCAGCTTCATGGTTCCAGTGGCATGCAGCCATTGTGGAAAGTTGAGGAGAAAGGGCATCTCTCTATAGCCAATGATTTGATTTTATTATTTATTTTGTGATGTTATGATTAATTAACATGTCATGTTATATATAATTATTGTATGCTAACTAAAGGTAAGTGATAGGATTATAAAAGTATAAGATTGATTAGTAGTTAGAAGGCATAAATATGTATTAGGTATCTAAGTAAGGAAGGCTGAAACGCAAAGCCTATAGGCGGAGGCCTGTAAAATTTTAGCTTAGCTATTTTAGGCCTTAGAAATAAAAAATGCTGACATCAGTAAGTAACCAAAAAATAACCCAATGCCATAAGATTATGGGAAAAGATGTACCAAGAGGTGAAGAAATTGAAAAAAATTAGCCAAAAGTTTAATTTTAAATCGCAAAAATGCTCTAGAATCACATTTTTGTTTAACGTGTGCCTTAACCGCAGGCTACATGTTGTGCATCAATGCTAATGAGAATAAAAGGAACTATACATAACCTATAGAAAACAGGGTACCTCAAGATTTTTGGAACACCAAACCAAAAGGAAAAGAGGGTTGACACTTTCATGCACATGCACAGAATGTAGGTATAGGCAAAAATCACATTATAAAAAGAAGGAGCCCAGATTGGAAAAATTGAGCTTCCTATAGAAAAACTCCACCAGAAACCATCCCTTTACTGATGATCACTCCATAAGAGACCCATCAGACCCTAACACTATCTAGGAGGATGTGAGTATGACTGCATCTATAATTTATACATGCTGTGATATTCATAACTGTGCTGGTAACTTGAATAACATTGATAAAATATATTAGACCTTACTCTGTAATTGCATGTGCTACTTTCCTTGGTTTTCATGTGTTCTTATGAGCTCTAGATCTGAAACAAGTGGCAGAGGTAACTGTTGAACTCGAGAATGTAGCCAAAGCTGAATCCATCTAATGTCACTAAAATTACTTTAACTAAAAAGGAAAGGCTACATGTCAAGGAGCTGGGGCCCATCCCATGGTGGTGCTTTGAAATCAAGACAGAGACCTAGAATTAGATTTACTCAATGGGAAGCCACTGTTGCGAGTGTGGCACTGACGTGCAGAGGATGGGGTGGCACACAGCAGTCTGTTAAGCAGATGAGCTGCTGCATTTTGGATGAGCTGGAGCTTTTTCAAATCAGGGAGCATTATTCTTAGTGAGAACTGCAATAGTCAAGCCCAGATTACAGGAAACTGGCTGTATTTTAAAAGAATCCTTATTGAGGTTGCAGGAACCAACCATTCCGATATGCAGAAAGAATAGTAAATATGGCAGGCGACCAGCTTGGCTTAACAGTGAAATCCTTGCTGATATTAAACACAAAAAAGAAGCTTACAAGAAGTGGAAAATTGGACAAATGACCAGGAAGGAGTATGAAAATATTGCTCAGGCATGCAGGAGTGAAATCAGGAAGGCCAAAACACAACTGGAGTTGCAGCTAGCAAGGGATGTTAAGAGTAACAAGAAGGATTTCTACAGGTATGTTAGCAACAACAAGGTGGTCAGGGAAAGTGTGGGCCCTTTACTGAATGGGGGAGGCAAACTAGTGACAGAGGATGTGAAAAAAGCTAATGTACTCAATGCTTTTTTTTGCCTGTCTTCACGAACAAGGTCAGCTTCCAGACTACTGCACTGGGCAGCACAGCATAGGGAGAAGGTGACCAGCCCTCTGTGGAGAAAGAAGTGGTTCAGGACTATTTAGAAAAGCTGGATGAGCACAAGTCCATGGGGCCGGATGCACGGCATCCAAGGGTGCTAAAGGAGTTGGCGGTTGTGATTGCAGAGCCATTGGCCATTATCTTTGGAAACTCATGGCGACCGGGGGAGGGCCCGGATGACTGGAAAAAGGCTAATGTAGTGCCCATCTTTAAAAAAAGGGAAGGAGGAGGATCTGGGGAAGTACAGGCCAGTCAGCCTCACCTTAGTCCCTGGAAAATTCATGGAGCAGGTCCTCAAGGAATCAATTCTGAAGCACTTAGAGAAGAGGAAAGTGATCAGGAACAGTCAGCATGGATTCACCAAGGGCAAGTCATGCTTGACTAACCTAATTGCCTTCTATGATGTGATGAGGATGAGGCTTTGTGGATGAGGGAAAAGCAGTGGATGTGTTATTCCTTGACTTTAGCAAAGCTTTTGATACGGTCTCCCACAGTTTTCTTGCCAACAAGTTAAAGAAGTATGGATTGGATGAATGGACTATAAGGTGGATAGAACACTGGCTAGATTACTGGGCTCAACAGGTAGTGATCAATGGCTCCATGTCTAGTTGACAGCCGGTATCAAGCGGAGTGCCCCAAGGGTCGATCCTGGGGCCAGTTTTGTTCAATATCTTCATTAATGATCTGGAAGATGGTGTGGACTGCACCTTCAGCAAGTTTGCAGATGACACTAAACTGGGACAAGTGGTAGATAGGCTGGAGGGTAGGGACAGGATACAGAGGGACCTAGACAAATTAGAGGATTGGGTCAAAAGAAATCTGATGAGGTTCAACAAGGACAAGTGCAGAGTCCTGCACCTAGGAAGGAAGAATCCCATGCACTGCTACAGACTAGGGACTGAGTGGCTAGGCAGCAGTTCTGCAGAAAAGGACTGGGGTTACAGTGGATGAGTAGCTGGATATGAGGCAACAGTGTGCCCTTGTTGCCAAGAAGGCTAATGGTATTTTGGGCTGTATAAGTAGGAGCATTGCCAGCAGATCGAGGGATGTGATCATTCCCCTCTATTCAGCATTGGTGAGGCCTCATCTGGAGTACAGATGCTCCCCGACTTACGTAAGCGTTCCGTTACGCCTTGCGTAACTCGAATTTTGCGCAAGTCAGAAACATATACCCGACCATTACGCCAAAAAAAAAAAAAAAAAAGGGAAAAACCCTCCTATTTCTAGCTTACGGAACTTTTTCCGTAAGTGCGGATTTGCGTAAGTTGAGTTTGCGTAACCTGGGGGGACCTCTGTACTGTGTCCAGTTTTGGGCCCCACACTACAAGGAGGATGTGGAAAAATTGGAAAGAGTCCAGCGGAGGGCAACAAAAATGATTAGGGGGCTGGAGCACATGATTTATGAGGAGTGGCTGAGGGAACTGGGATTATTTAGTCTGGAGAAGAGAAGAATGAAGGGGGATTTGATAGCTGCTTTCAACTACCTGAAAGGGGATTCCAAAGAGGATGGATCTAGACTGTTCTCAGCGATACCAGATGACAGAACAAGGAGTAATGGTCTCAAGTTGCAGTGAGGGAGGTTTAGGTTGGCTATTAGGAAAAACTTTTTCACTGGGAGGGTGGTGAAGCACTGGAATGGGTTACCTAGGGAGGTAGTGGAATCCTTAGAGGTTTTTAAGGTCAGGCTTGACAAAGCCCTGGCTGGGATGATTTAGTTGGGGATTGGGTCCTGCTTTGAGCAGGGGGTTGGACTAGATGACATCCTGAGGTCCCTTCCAACCCTGATATTCTATGATTCTATACTGCCCCCCACCAAGGCCAGATCTGATGCAGTGTGCAAGCGGGCCTGTGGGAGGAGTGGTGCTGTCAGATCAACAGGTGAGAAAAATAAGTCTAGTACCTGTGTTTTGACAAACTGGGATGAAGAGTGATGTGGGTGTCAGGCTAGAGAGAAAAAGGTTGTAGTAATTGAAACAGGAGAGTCTGACCAAGTGTTTTAGCTTTGAGGAGAGAAGACGGATCAGATTTTCAATACAATATGGAGAAAGCAGGATTTGGATGCTGCCAGGATGTGAGTGGTTGAGAGAGAAAAATATTGGTCTGTAGCCCCAGCCCATCTTCTGCTCCAATTTTGAACCTGGCTTTGAACTGAGTAACCTGCTGTTGATTAAAATCCACATAAGGAGCATGGTGGAAGAGAAGAGGGCTTGAAGATACCAGTCACTGGGGCAATCTGGTGCATTCCTGGGAGAACTCCTAATTCTTCTGTAGCGTCTTTAGAATCAGGGATAGGAGTCCCCTCTGCTGCATCAGTCAGGTGTAGCATAAGAGGCACCCAAAGAATGGGAGGACCCAAGCAGTGGACCTCATCTACCCTTCATACATGGATTTAAAGAGCATTCCTAATATAAATATTCCCCAAACCTCACATGGGTCCCCAGTGGGAGCACAATCTTGTCTCACTCCTCTGAGCCTCTCACTCGACTCACCGCTGAAGCTTTCAGCCACCCCTTGGAGGCTTCACTCACTCTCAGGGCCCCATTGTTCTCTTGGGACTGGAAGGTCACATTGCCCAGAGACAGGACTCCGGCCAGGATTGCCTGCATGTCCACCTGCTCCTAAAATACACAACAGAGATGGCTTGGGGCTGGCACCCACAGATGTGTGTG
The DNA here is from genome assembly GCF_002925995.2 of Terrapene triunguis. Classification (NCBI taxonomy): domain Eukaryota; kingdom Metazoa; phylum Chordata; order Testudines; family Emydidae; genus Terrapene; species Terrapene triunguis. The sequence continues at coordinate 492,560 of NW_020664773.1, forward strand.
GGCATGTACATACACATGATGAGCAAGCAGCCCCCTTCCAGTGGAACTTCAAACTTCCTGCAGTGGTGGAGGGAGAGGAAGGTCAGGTATGTGGCGGGAGGGAAAGGAGATCTACACTGAATCTGCCTGCCTGCAAGCAGCACAGCAAACTGAAGGAGGGAAGTAGAAGTGGAGCAAATGGGCTGACTGAGCTGAGAGGGTGGAGATGGTGACAGAATGCACACTGTACTCACCTGTTCCTGGAAGCCCACCATGTCTAGGGCATTACGCATCTCCAGGTACTTGTCCTTCCAGCACTCAACCACATCCTCTGTCCTAAACCATCCACTTATGTATCTGGGGAGACAAGTGAGTCAACCTGATATTATTTGTATTAGGGTACAGTCTACATTCTGTGATGCTCTGTACCCCTGTATTCACCCCATGCACGCTATTATAATAATCTTTGTCTAAATATGCCTTGTGAGGTATCATTTGAAAACTCATAACTCACTGGTCAATATTGTGCTCATAAAGTTATAAGATTCCACTGTATGGTGTTACTAAGATCTATTCCGATCTGGGAAGCAGCCAAACCAGTTCCTCAGAGACCAAATACTTAGTCCTGCCTCTCGAGGTCCCTTCCAGTCCTATGATTCTATGAAAGGACAAACTGGCGCCTCAGCCAGGTATAAATAGGCCAAATGGGCCATCACCCGCTAAATGGCTATACATTGGCAGGAAAAGCCACATGAGCAAAAAATCTACATCTTAAAAAGTAACAGCTTGGGGTTTCCGTCCACCAAGTCAAATCCTTTTCCCCACTCCCTCCCATATAGGGCTGTAGGAGCCCATTATTCTGACCTCCACTCCACTGAGAAGCCAGAGCAGGACCTGCCACTCACATACCTGTACAACGAGGGATCTAGCAGCCCATACATCTCCTTTTCCTCTGCAGTGAGCCCAGCAAACATATAGTAGAAGACATGGAAATTCCTCTCTCCAGCATCTTGTTGCACCACACGAGACTTCTCTAGCAGATACTCACTCAGCTTGGCACCCCTCACTACACGGGGAAGGGGCAGAAGGAAAGAAATCAGCACACAGATGGCAGGTTCCACACACCCAGAGACCTAGTCCTGGGTCTCACCTGTACTCCTTTGGAACCTCAGCTGCATGTATTTTCCAAAGCGGCTGCTGTTGTCATTCATCACTGTTTGTGCATTGCCAAAGGCTTCGAGCAATGGGTTCACCTGGAAGGGAAATGCACAGAGCTGATGGGGAGGTCTAAGCAACATGGAACCCATAACGTCCCCTCCCATCTACAATGGCCCAACGAGGTTGCAGAAGGTATCATGTGAAACAGCCTCATAACTAGGGTTTGTAACCTGTCCTTTAAATCGGCTTCTGTACCCAATGACTGGAAGATAGCTAATGTAACGCCAATATTTAAAAAGGGCTCTAGAGGTGATCCCGGCAATTACAGACCAGTAAGTCTAACATCAGTACCGGGCAAATTAGTTGAAACAATAGTAAAGAATAAAATTGTCAGACACCTAGAACAACAAATTGTTGGGCAAAAATCAACATGGTTTCTGTAAAGGAAAATCGTGTCTTTCTAATCTATTGGAGTTCTTTGAAGGGGGTCAACAAACATGTGGACAAGGGGGATCCAGTGGACATAGTGTACTTGGATTTCCAGAAAGCCTTTGACAAGGTCCCTCACCAAAGGCTCTTACGTAAATTAAGTTGTCATGGGATAAGAGGGAAGGTCCTTTCATGGATTGAGAACTAGTTAAAAGACAGGGAACAAAGGGTAGGAATAAATGGTAAATTCTCAGAATGGAGAGGGGTAACTAGTGGTGTTCCCCAAGGGTCTGTCCTAGGACCAATCCTATTCAACTTATTCATAAATGATCTGGAGAAAGGGGTAAAAAGTGAGGTGGCAAAGTTTGCAGATGATACTAAACTGCTCAAGATAGTTAAGACCAAAGCAGACTGTGAAGAACTTCAAAAAGATCTCACAAAACTAAGTGATTGGGCAACAAAATGGCAAATGAAATTTAATGTGGATAAATGTAAAGTAATGCACACTGGAAAAAATAACCCCAACTATACATACAATAGGATGGGGGCTAATTTAGCTACAACAAATCAGGAAAGATCTTGGAGTCATCATGGATAGTTCTCTGAAGACGTCCACGCAGTGTGCAGAGGCGGTCAAAAAAGCAAACAGGATGTTAGGAATCATTAAAAAGGGGATAGAGAATAAGACTGAGAATATATTATTGCCCTTATATAAATCGATGGTACGCCCACATCTTGAATACTGTGTACAGATGTGGTTTCCTCACCTCAAAAAAGATATACAGGCACTAGAAAAGGTTCAGAGAAGGGCAACTAAAATGATTAGGGGTTTGGAATGGGTCCCATATGAGGAGAGATTAAAGAGGCTAGGACTTTTCATCTTGGAAAAGAGGAGACTAAAGGGGGATATGATAGAGGTATATAAAATCATGAGTGATGTGGAGAAAGTAGATAAGGAAAAGTTATTTACTTATTCCCATAATACAAGCACGAGGGGCCACCAAATGAAATTAATGGGCAGCAGGTTTAAAACAAAAAAAAAGGAGGTTCTTCTTCACACAGTGCACAGTCAATCTGTGGAACTCCTTGCCTGAGGAGGTTGTGAAGGCTAGGACTATCACAGGGTTTAAAAGAGAACTAGATAAATTCATGGAGGTTAAATCCATTAATGGCTATTAGCCAGGATGGGTAAGGAATGGTGTCCCTAGCCTCTGTTTGTCAGAGGGTGGAGATGGATGGCAGGAGAGAGCTCACTTGATCATTACCTGTTAGGATCACTCCCTCTGGGGCACCTGGCACTGGCCACTGTCGATAGACAGGATACTGGGCTAGATTGACCTTTGGTCTGACCCAGTACGGCCGTTCTTATGTTTATGCTTCATGGCCTCTTGAGGAGCCAGAGAGAAAAAAATAAGATTTGAGTTGCTCAAATGCAGCTGGAAATGCACACGGCAGCAAAATAATCCAATGCAACCATGGACTGTATAAGCAAAGGCACCACATCCTGGAGCAAGGAGAGGATAGTCTGTCAGGTCCTGGAGAGAACCCTTGGGATTCTGCCCTCAGCCCCTCAATCCCAGACGCCTCCCACTCCCACCAATCAGTGAGGGTGAGGAGGGGTCCCTCTCATGGATGGCCCCACATGGGACACTGTGTGCAGGTCTAGCGAACTCAATGACAGAAAGATAGACGCACTGGGGGAAGTTCATAGAGAAATTAATATGGGGCAGAAGGACTGAGTTATAGGACTCAGAAAAGAATCTGTCAAGCTTGGCTAATAATGACCGGGAATGGAAGGGCCCCGCCACATGATAATCTGCAAATATGAGAAAGCTCCACTGCTCCACTACAGGTTGCCCTATGCCCCCAACCTCCTGCAGTGACTCACCTGCAGGTTCCAATACTCCAGCTGCAATTCATAGATTTTAAAGCCAGAAGGGACCATTATGACTCTCTAATTTGGCCTCCTGCATAAGAGGCCAGAGAAACTCCCCCAGTAATCACTCCATCAAGCACCTAACTTCTGGTTGAGCTATAGCACCTCCTTTAAAAAGATATCTAGTCTTGAATTAAAAAACTGTACTTCAAGTGATGAAGAATACATCACATCCTTATGTCAGTTGTTCCAATGGTTAATTGCCCTCACTGTTAAATATGTTTCAGAGTGGTAGCCGTGTTAGTCTGTATCAGCAGAAAGAACGAGGAGTACTTGTGGCACCCTAAGGTCCCACAAGTTCTCCTTGTTCTTTTTGTTAAATATGTGTACTTTATTTCCAGTCTGAATTTGTCTAGACTCAGCGTTCAGAAACTGGATCTTGTTATGCCTTTGTTTGTTAGATTAAAGAGACCTCTGCTATCTGAAATCTCTTTCCCCCCAGGTAGGTAAACGTAGGCAATAATCAAGTTACCCATTTACCTTCTCTTGGATAAACTAAATAGACTGAGCTATCATAGAATACTAAGGTTGGAAGAGACCTCAGGAGGTCATCTAGTCCATCCCCCTGCTCAAAGCAGGACCAACACCAACTAAATCATCCCAGCCAGGACTTTGTCAAGTCTCTAAGGATGGAGATTCCATCACCTCCCTAGGTAACCCATTCCAGTGCTTCACCAGCCTCCTAGTGAAAAAGTGTTTCCTAATATCCAATCTAGACCTCTCTCACTACAACTTGAGACCATTGCTTCATGTTCTGTCATCTGCCACCACTGAGGACAGCCTAGCTCCATCCTCCCTCACTCTTCTCTTCTGCAGACTAAATAACCCCAGTTCCCTCAGCCTCTCCTTGCAAGTCATGTGTCTCAGCCCCCTAATTATTTTTGTTGCCCTCCGCTGGACTCTCTCCAATTAGTCCACATCCCTTCTGTAGTGGGGGAACCAAAACTGGACGCAATACTCCAGATGTGGCCTCACCAGTGCCAAATAGAGGGGAATAATCACTTCCCTTGATCGGTTCGCAATGCTCCTACTAATACAGCCCAATATGCCGTTCGCCTTCTTGGTATCAAGGGCACACTACTGACTCATATCCAGCTTCTCGCCCACTGTAATCCCCAGGTCCTTTTCTGCAAACTGCTGCTTAGCCAGTCGATCCCCAACCTAAAGAGTTTCTTTAGTCTCTCACCGTAAGGCAGGTTTTCCTGACCTTGAATCATTTTTGTAGCTCTCTTCTGAACCCTTTCCAATTTGTCAGCATCCTTTTGGAGGAGTGGACACCAGAACTGAACACACTATTCCAATAATGGTTTCATTAATGCTGTATATAGAAGCAATGCCACCTCCCTGTTTCTACTTGATACTCCCCTCCACATACATTCAATGATCATATTTGCCCTCTTAGCTACAGCATCTTTACTGACTGCATCCCATACCAGCCTTTCCATGATTTTGACTGGGATCAACATCAGGCTAACCAGCCTATGACCAGGGACATACTGTTTATTCTTTTTAAATATTGGCACAACATTGGATATTTTCTAGTCCACTGGACTAGACTCTTCCCCAGTGTTCCAAGATTTAATAAAAAACATTAATGGTTCAGAGAACTCCTTAGCTGATTCTTTTAACATTCTTAGATACAATTTATCTGGTCCTGCTGATTTAGAAATCTTTAACTTGAAAAGATGCTGTTTAACATCCTCCCTAATTACTGACGGAATAGAAATTATTTCAGTAATCAGTATATCATCCCGCTTCTTGCCAAATATTTAATGAACCCATGTGTCTTGTCCACATCACGTCTGACAATCTAGTATTGGATTTATACCATTGCTAAGATTTCATTTACCCTGTGCTTTTGCCACTCCCAGTGACTCATCTGTAGAACCCCGAGCCAACCGTGAGTTGCTCTGTGACCACCCCTCCGTCTGTCCCCCCACATTCTATTTCAGCGACTCACCTGCAGTATCTGCTGCTCCAGCTGTGAGTTGCCCTTGCACAGGTGCATGATGTGTTGCAGCAGTAGCTTTACACTCTCGGTTTTCCCTGCACCACTCTCTCCGCTGTCAAAAAAGAGCAGAGGGTGAGGACAGGAAACTCTACCACCACTAGGACGCAGCTGCTGTTCCCCTTATGCCTCAGTGCATCTCCCCTTTCTCTGAACCAACACCCCCCCCCCCCCCCCCCCCCCCCCCCCCTCTCCCCCAGCGCCCCCCCCCTTTCCCCAACCCCCCCCCCCCCCCCCCCCCATGTACCAACACTACTGCACAGCTCCAGGTGCCTCCTACTGGCAGTGCCCACATTAGCACTACCTTGACCCATCCCCCCCTGGCAACAGGTTCTATAGGGCACTGATCCCCTAGTAAGCCTCCACACACAGTGTAGCAATTTAACACCCTCCACTTGAGATTCTTCCCTGACCCTAGGGATGGAGGGGTCTTACCCACACTGACATTGTCTCCCACCTATCTGTGAACTTGACCCACTGGGCAGCCCCTTAAGCAGTGGAGCCAAAAGGAATTTCTTAGTGTCCCCAGCTCTTGGCAAAGAGGGAGGAATGACCTTGAAAGGCACCTGTCTCACTGAATCCTTCACATATACTAGGCATTCCCTCCCCTCCCCACCCTTACAAGCAGAACTCATCCCACTGCTTCCATGTCCTTAATTGGGCTGTGGTCCCGTGACAGCACATGTGCACTAAGACTTCATCCTGTGTGAAGATCTGTCAGTCACAGAGCAGAAGCAGGAAATAGCGCACATACTCCAAAGGGCAGGACTGTTTACACACCTGGGCACTGCACTTTGTGTCCCAGGTGTGGCTTCTGCTCTGCAGCTCTCTGTGGCTACAGGGTGTAGTGGAGGGGAGATGTACAGTCTACTGGAGTGCTGGGACAAGCAGACTCCTGGGATTCAGGTGGTGGGGGGCTGGTGACCTGAACTCCTCTCTCTAAACAAGACATAGGACAGCAGCAAAGGAGAAAGGGAGACCATCTTGATTTGACATGCACCAGGCTGGACAGGAATCTAGGGTCAACACATAGCCAGGTGGTTGGGTATTGCTCTGGTATGTGGGGGAGGGGTATAGTGTGCCAGTTTGGCACTCAGCAAGGAGGAAAAGTCCCAGCCTTCTGTTATTGGGTTACAGAGACACACCAGTTTCCAAAAGGGGGTTGTGACCCACCCAGACTTCCACTGGATGCTCATGGCCCTACACAGTAATCACTAAAACCACCTTCTCTTTATGGTATTTCTAGGGCACTCATCATCTATGCACTTAAGCACTGAACAGCTACAAAGAAACTGAGGGCATTTAGTGTCCCGTTATTATTTATATTGTGGCATTATCTAGGAACCCCAGTCATGGATAAGGGCCCCCAATGTGCTGGGTATCACACAAATATAGAATAAAAAGACAGAATGTAAGCTCTTGGAGTCAGGAACTATGTAATGCCTGCCCTCCCCCAGGTCGCAGGGTTGGGGCAGCTGGTTAGTTTTAATGGGAGCCACGGCTGAGGAAAGGCTCTATAGGTCTCAACACTGCCCTCTGACAGGGAGTTCCATCACCAGATCCTGCTGCTGAGATAACTCTGTCCCCTGTATTGCGCACGCTGAATACAGCTACCTGAGGGTATCTCCCAGTTGGCCAGGTCCTAGAGCAAAGCATATTAAGGCGAGGACTTAATTTAGCTTTGACACCAGCAGGAATGGAGACAGTGGAATTCAGAGAACAGGGCAATGTGATCATATCTACCTTTGTTACTTAGGAGATGGCTGTTACGCAATGCGCCAGCTGAAGTCTCTGAGACACATTTGCATTTGGACCCAGCAGAGTGAGTTGCAGTGACTAATCTGGGTAGTGAGGAATGTACAGATCACAGAGACCATGCTATTTCCTGGTCAGTTAAAGATGGGACCTCTCATCTGTGTGACAATCTGTGTGCCCAGAAGCAATGGAATAAAACATTGCCCCAATACTAGCTGCTACTTCGACGGGCTATGTGTAAGGCTGCGAATCATTCACGGAGGTCATGGAAGTCACGGCTCCTGTTACTTTCCGTGACCTCTGTGAATTTTGCAGTGCTGGTGCAGCTGACCCCAGGACCACCCCGGCAGCTGGGGAAGCCCCGGGGCCAGCCGCACCAGTCACTGCTCTGGCAGCCCCAGGCAGCTGGTCCCCAGCGCTGCCCTGGAGCAGTGGTCCGGGACAAGAGGCGGTGGGGCCCCAGGGCCCCAGGCCGTCCTCCGCCCAGACCAGCATTGGCAGGGCCCCGGGCCCTCCCCTGCCCAGACCAGCAGTGGAGGCGGGGGGGCCCCAGGCTGTCCCCCGCTCGTACTGGTGGCGGTGGCAGGGGGACCCGGGGCCACCCCCTGCAGCAGCGGCTGGGGGCCCTGGGCCAGGCCGGGCCGCCCCCCCCGCAGCAGTCTTCTGGAACACCCCCCTCCCAGCAGGTAAGAGTTAGTCACAGGTATTTTTAGTAAAAGTCATGGACAGGTCACGGGGCCGTGACTTTTTCTTTATTGCCTGTGACCTGTCCATGACTTTTACTAAAAATACCCATGACTAAAACGTAGCCTTAGCTATGTGTAATAAGGGTGCCTTCCCTTCCCCCTTCCCCAGATCTTTATTCACACTAAGTGTTCTCAGTTATTGCCTTTGCTGTTTGCAGATAACGCAAACCATGAACTTCCTGTTGTAGCACTGGAGAAGCTAGTTAATAACCTGATATATATGATATGATTAAGGCCCTACCAAATTCACCATCCATTTTGGTCAATTTCACGGTCATAGGATTTTTAAAATCGTACATTTCATTATTTCAGCCATTTAAATCTGAAATTTCATGGTGTTGTAAATTGTAGGGGTCCTGACCCAAAAAAGTTGGAGGGGTGGTGGGGGGGAAAAAATCACAAAGTTTTGTGCGGGGGACTGCAATACTGCTAACCTTACTTCTGCACCGCAGCTGGTGGCAGTGCTGCCTTCAGAGCTGGGCAGATGGAGAGTGGCGGCTGCTGGCCAGGAGCCCTGCTCTGAAGGCAGAGTCACCGCCAGCACCAGCACAGAAGTAAGGATGGCATGATATGGTATTGCCAGCCTTACTTCTGCGCTGCTGACTGAAGAGCTGGGCCCTCAGTCAGCAGCTGTGTTCCCTCAGTTGTGCCCAAGGGGCTTTTGCTTCCAGCTGGTTCCCTCCGTGGAACTGTACAGTTCCACTAAGTCTAATGATGACATCATGGGGTTCCCTGTTTATCATGTCAGGGTTCCACAGCAAATTCACTCCCTTTATAAGTATCTATGTTATACTGCCCATTGCTGTAGTGTCTAGAGCACCCCAGGTCAATTAGATCTCCATAGCCAGGTCTCTAAAGGGCTCGGAGGTGGGATGAGGGGGTGGTTTCTGCTCTTCTTCCTTCCTTGACTCTGTGGTTATTGGAGCCTCAACTTTGGGAATAAGGTTTTATTTTGTTTTTTTAATCCTCATTATACTAGTTACAGTAGGAGCTGCTTTTCCCAAAGAGGAGGCACCTACAGCAAACTTCAAAGTGGGTCAGACTCCCAATTAGCTCAATCTCCACACTGAACTGCCTCACCCAAAAATATTTACTTCCATCTCTCATGCACTTCACCATGGGCTTTGGCAGCTGTATTGCTCCAGAAAAACAGTGCCCTCAAATAGGTTGTGGATGGAGATGCGTTTGCAAATTAAGCTTGGTCCTGAACCACTGAGGACACTGAATATCAGAACCTCAAACAAGCAATGGAAGAAGACTGGGAAACAGCTGAGGGATCAGAGCACAGGTGTAAAGTATTTGCAGCAGCCCATCCCCTTGAGAAGGCAGGGAGCTGGATTTTGCACATCACTTCCATCTCTGCATTGCTTCTACAGATACAGCGAGTTACAGTTATCCAATCTGAAGGTGACAACAAGCAAATCACTGTAGCCAGGTCCTTGTCTGGAAAGAAAGGGTGAGTTTCCTATTAATATTTCTCACCACTGATGTACCTAATTGTCCAGGCACAAACTCCAAGAGCTGCCATCCATTCTCTAACTCGGAGCCTGATAATATTTATTACCCAAGTGATCTGTGATCCCAAAGCACGTCTGCCCCAGACACATATATTCTTTCTCTGTCATTTCTTCTCCCTGTGAGCATTGTTCAATAAGACACATCTGGCCAAAACCCCAGGCCATCATCATACTGGGGCTCCCTTCAATTTTTGCAGAATTTAATACTGGATATTAGGGAAATCTATTTCACTAGGAGGGTGGTGAAGCACTGGAATGGGTTACCTAGGGAGGTGGTGGAATCTCCATCCTTAGAGGTTCATAGAATCAGAGTATCAGGGTTGGAAGGGTCTGCAGGAGGTCATCTAGTCCAACCCTCTGCTCAAAACAGGACCAATCCCCAACTAAATCATCCCAACCAGGGCTTTGTCAAGCCTGACCTTAAAAGCCTCTAAGGAAGGAGATTCCACCACCTCCCTAGGTAACCCATTCCAGTGCTTCACCACCCTCCTAGTGAATTTTTTCCCCCCCTAATATACAACATAGACCTCCCCCACTGCAACTTGAGACCATTGCTCCTTGTTCTGTCATCTGTCACCACTGAAAACAGTCTAGATCCATCCTCTTTGGAACCCCCCTTCAGATAACTGAAAGCAGCTATCAAATCCGCCCCCCTCCCCATTCTTCTCTTCTGCAGACTGAACAATCCCAGTTCCCTCAGCCTCTCCTCATAACTCATGTGCTCCAGCCCCCTAATCATTTTTGTTGCCCTCCGCTGGACTCTTTCCAATTTTTCCACATCCTTCTTGTAGTTTGGGGCCCAGAACTGGCTACAGTACTCCAGATGAGGCCTCACCAATGTCGAATAGAGGGGAATGATCACGTCCCTCAATCTGCTGGCAATGCCCTACTTATACAGCCCAAAATGCCGTTAGCCTTCTTGGCAACAAGGGCACACTGGCGACTCATATCCAGCTTCTCGTCCACTGTAACCCCCTAGGTCCTTTTCTGCGGAACTGCTGCCTAGCCACTTGGTCCCTAGTTTGTAGCAGTGCATGGGATTCTTCCTTCCTAAGTGCAGGACTCTGCACTTGTCCTTGTTGAACCTCATCAGATTTCTTTTGGCCCAATCCTCTAATTTGTCTAGGTCCCTCTGTATCCTATCCCTACCCTCCAGCGTATCTACCACTCCTCCCAGTTTAGTGTCATCTGCAAACTTGCTGAGGGTGCAGTCCACGCCATCCTCCAGATCATTAAGGCAGGTTTTTAAGGCCTGGCTTGACAAATCTTCTATGATTCTATGACTCTGAACTCACTGCCCCTGTAGTCAACTCTTAAGAAAGGAATGGGAAGGGCAAAGGGTGGGTATGTGGGAAGACACCTTACAGCTTCTGTTTCAACCACCATAATAAGCACTTCAATGGATTCCAGCAAGCGGCCTTTGGTCTTCATTCCCCCTTCTTTAAACACCAGTTTAATAAGGGCACTGGCCACAGACTAGAAGGTGCAAAGTTGATAGTTCCATCTTGTCTGCTTTCCCTTTCAGTGATGCTGGTCTGACAAGACCATACTGTCCCACGATATGGAGACCTACCAATATTTTGAATTGTTTTCTCTTACCTGATGACAATACACTGGTTCTGAGGTCCTGTTGCCAGATGCCCCAGCATGGCCTGGTATGCTCTGTCAGCAATAGCAAAGATGTGGGGGGGTAGGGTGCCCTTGTCATGGTTCTGATATTTCTCGGATACCTAGGAGCAGGGGGAGAATTCAATTAAAGTGAAATACCAGAACAGTTAGGGGACAGAGGGTAAATTCTCCCCTCCTCACTTCGGCTAGCCACTGAGACAAGGGAGGGAGAAACCATCAGAGTTGTTGGTTTCTTTTTTTTAATATGTAGTTTAGATTACATTTTCCAGGGTTTGATAGAGCAGATCAAACAATACACCATATGTCAGATGAAGATATCCACAAACATAATGCGCCCCGGAACCCCATGCCACTGCCCTGCTTAGGACCTTTGCAATAAGCCAGAAGGTTATCTCTGTTCTTGAGCATTTGTGGGGAGGAGGGCGAGGGTAGGGTGTAAACAGTAGGTATGACGTGAGGGTTGCTGCAAGCAGGATTGTTTTTTACTACTGGATGGTCAGTTCAATGAGTACATTGTAGATTTAAAACTGTCTAAAATATTTTGTTTGTTTCAAATAGGATGAAGCACCTAGAGCCATGGGTGACAGAGAAATCAAAACACAGCTGACAAAATCCATATGAGACTTACTACATTTTTGAAAAAAATAGGAACTCAAAAGTACATGGAAAAGCCTCCTACAAAAGCCCAACTAGTCATATTCCTTATGGGTAACAATGTAACTTCACAGGGAAGTAATGTGATTCAAACATCAAGAGCAAAGGGTGCACAATTCTGTTCCCTTGTCTGGCCCGCCCCGCGCAGAAGGCCACCTGCACCTCCCCCCACCAGGCCTACACCAGCAGGAGACGCCACACACTCATGCTACTCACACCATACACTGGAATGAGGGGACACTTACTGGTTTCTCGTAGAGCGGAAGACTCTGGAACGGGTTCACCGCAATCAGAATGTCCCCAATATATGTCTGATGTAAAAGGAAAATTCCCACCAACCAGGTAAGCAAACATTGCACAGTGCCCCATGGACCCCTTGCACTACACTACTGAGGAGTGGCGAGGAAACCAGGTCCCATGGGGTCTCCCTCCCCAACTTCCCCAGTGTCCCACAGGGTCTCCCACCCAACACGTCTCCAGTGTTCCCCTGGGTCTCCCTCCAACACCAGATACAGTACTTAATTTGTAATGAAAGAGGTACCCCAGGGCTCAAGCATTTTTTTTATTTGCATAATTGAGGCTGCAAGCATAGGGGTGCTGGGGCTCAGCCCTGGCAGCACAAATTAAGCACTGCCCACACGCTCCTGGTGTCCCGACACACCCCCAGTGACCCGCGGGGTCACCTACTCCCCCATCCCTGGAGCCCCCCCCCCACACCCACAGTGTCACACGATGTCCTGCGGGGTCTCCTGCCCCCCCCCCCGGTGTCCCTCAGCCCCCTTACACACTTCCAGCGTCCCGTGGGGTCAGTCGCCCGCCCCCACCTCCGCCTGGTGTCCCGCGGGGGTCCCCTCTCCCACCCTCCAGTCATTTCCCAACGAGGGGAGACCCGACAGCAGACCCCCTCGGGCCCCCCCCACGACGGCCCCGGCCCCGGCTCCCCCCTCACATAGACTCGCTGCTGCAGGAAGCGGCCGCTCAGATTCTGCAGCAACCTCGCCTCGTCCAGCTCCTCCAGGGCAGCCAGGTCATCGGCCCCGCCGCAGGCCAGCAGCCCCGGCTCCCCGGGAGGCACCATCCCAGCAAGGCTTGGCTCCGAGCCCGACCCGGCACCGAGAAGCGGCAGCCGCAAGCGAGCTTCCGCCCAGGAGCCTTCGAGACTCGCCCCAACTCAGCGTGTCAATCGGCCCCACCCCCTCTCCTCCCTTTCTGGCCCCCAGCCCCGCCCTGGGTCAGGCAGTTCCACCTCAGCCCACTCCCCCTGTGTGCTCCCTTCCGCCTTCCCGACAGCCAAGCTCTGCTTGACAACATGGTTTTCTCACTAAAAAGTCTCTAGGAGCCTACAGATTCCAGCTTGTATTTTCCACTCCATGCATCCGGTGAAGTGGGTTCTAGCCCACGAAAGCTTATGCTCAAATAAATTTGTTAGTCACTAAGGTGTCACAAGGACTCCTCGTTTTTGTCTGAGGAGTGACTCCCAACCACCTGGCCACAGGGCAGTGAAGTCTGGGGTCCAGCTCTAACCACGACTTTCACAGAATGGGGCTGAACCCCTAGAGTATCCCCACTACAGCCACTCTGCCCTCATAGGAGGGATCCCAGCACAGGGCATAACCAGGGCAATTCCCTTTGTTCATAAAGATACAGAGAAGTTAAGCAACTCATGGTGCTACCTGAGCCAATGATCCCCAGACACAGCACCACCAGCGAAGCTGCAGGTAAAACTAGTTTAAAAAAAACTCTCTACCCTTGACAGATAGGTCACCGTCTGCCTTGGAAGTATATTTTATATTTCTTCGTGAGCCATCCTCACAGAGAAAGGATGGCTTTGTGTCTTCACTCACACAAGGAAACACAAAACACCTTGTGCCAGAGTGCAAGAATGTTAATTTCTACATATGCAGGACATAATCATAGAAGATTTGGGTTGGAAGAGACGCCAGGAGGTCATCTAGTCCAACACCCTGCTCAAAGCAGGACCAATTTAGTTGGGGAGGCCAGGTCTCTCTAGGTAACCCATTCCAGTGCTTCACCACCCTCCCAGTGAAATAGTGTTTCCTAATATCCAACCTAGACCTCCCCCACTGCAACTTGAGACCATTGCTCCTTGTTCTGTCATCTGGTACCACTGAGAACAGCCGAGCTCCATCCTCTTTGGAACCCCCCTTCAGGTAGTTGAAGGCTGCTATCAAATCCCCCCCTCACTCTTCTTTTCTGCAGACTAAACAAGCCCAGTTCCCTCAGCCTCTCCTCATAAGTCATGTGCCTCAGCCCCCTGACCATTTTCGTTGCCCTCCGCTGGACTCCCTCCAATTTGTCCACATCCTTTTTGAGTTGGGGGCCCAAAACTCTTTCGAAATCTCACATTGATACCTTATAGTCCCGAACCACTTCTTTCTCCACAGAGGGCTGGTCACCTCCTCCCCATACTGTGCTGCCCAGTGCAGCAGTCTGGGAGCTGACCTTGTTTGTGAAGACGGGGGCAAAAAAAGCATTGAGTACATTAGCTTTTTCCACATCCTGCAAGTTTGCAGATGACATTAAACTGGGAGGAGTGGTAGATACGCTGGAGGGTAGGGACAGGATACAGAGGGACCTAGACAAATTAGAGGATTGGGTGAAAAGAAACCTGATGAGGATCAACAAGGACAAGTGCAGAGTCCTGCACTTAGGATGGAAGAATCCCATTCACTGTTACAGACTAGGGACCGAATGGCTAGGAAGCAGTTCTGCAGAAAAGGACCTAGGGGTTACAGTGGACAAGAAGCTGGATATGAGTCGCCAGTGTGCCCTTGTTGCCAAGAAGGCAATTGTATGTCCCCTGCTCTGTTTTACCCGCATTCTGCCATATATTTCATGTTATAGCAGTCTCAGTTGATGACCCAGCACATGTTCATTTTAAGAACACTTTCACTGCAGATTTGACAAAACGCAAATAAGGTATCAATGTGAGATTTCGAAAGATAGCTAAAGCACTCAACCCAAGGTTTAAGAATCTGAAGTGCCTTCCAAAATCTGAGAGGGACGAGGTGTGGAGCATGCTTTCAAAAGTCTTAAAAGAGCAACACTCTGATGAGGAAACAACAGAACCCGAACCACCAAAAAAGAAAATCAACCTTCTGCTGATGGCATCTGACTCAGATAATGAAAATGAACATGCATTGGTCCGCACTGCTTTGGATTGTTATCGAGCAGAAGCTGTCATCAGTATGGAAGCATATCCCCTGGAATGGGGTTGAAGCATGAAGGGACATATGAATCTTTAGCGCATCTGGCACATAAATATCTTGTGATGCTGGTTACAACAGTGCCATGAGAATGCCTGTTCTCATTTTCAGGTGACATTGTAATCAAGAAGCAAGCAGCATTATCTCCTGCAAATGTGAACAAACTTGTTTGTCTGAGTGATTGGCTGAACAAGAAGTAGGACTGAGTGGACTTGCAGGCTCTAAAGCTTTACTTTGTTTTATTTTTGAATGCAGGGTTTTTTTGTACATAATTCTACTTTTTAAATTCAACTTTCATGATAAAGAGATTGCACTACAGTACTTGTATTAGATGAATTGAAAAATACTATTTATTTTGTTTTTTTTACAGTGCAAGTACTTGTCATAAAAAACAAATATAAAGTGAGCACTGTACACTTTGTATTCTGTGCTGTAATTTAAGTCAATATATTTGAAAATGTAGAAAACATCCAAAAATATTTAAATAAATGGTATTCTATTATTGTTTAACAGTGCGATTAATCACAATTTTTTTAATCGCTTGACAGCCCTGATTTATTTATTTATTATTTGTGTTGGAGCACCTAGGAGAGCCCCAGTTATGGCCAGAGTCCTGTTGTTCTAGGCACTGTACAAACACAGAACACAAAGGCACAAAGAGTCTACAAGCAACAACAGACCAATACAGACGGACTGATAGGACAGTACAAGGAAACAATGACACAATGTTAGTCAACATTGTGATAAGCTGTGGTATCAGCACACCAGCAGCCTAGCCTTTTTCAAGGTTTTTTTTAAATGTGCAGGAACTTCATGTGACCACTCATTTTGGATAGGCTTTTAACATACGAGAGAATTGAAGGGGGTGGGGAGGATGATTTGTTTAATTTTCTTGAAGTTGGGGTTAAGACTGTTCTATACACTTTATGCCACTACAATTGTGCCCCACACTAAAGCGTTAGACTGCTTAATTATCAGTTTCTAAACCAATATAGTTAAAGCAGTACAAAAACTGTGTAGATAAGCTCATAGCTTTAAAAAATCTGGGGAGCACTGCTCTAGGGCAAAGGAATGAGACAGTGATGTTACAGTCACAATCACTTGCCTTTTCACACGCTAGTCTTCCCCCTTGCTGGCTAAGCAGCAGTTCTGCAGAAAAGGACCTGGGGTTTACAGTGGATGAGAAGCTGGATATGAGTCCGCAGTGTGCCCTTGTTGCCAAGAAGGCTAACGGCATATTGGGCTGCATTAGTAGGAGCATTGCCAGCAGATTGAGGGAAGTGATTATTCCCCTCTATTCAGCACTGGTGAGGCCATATCTGGAGTATTGTGTCCAGTTTTGGGCCCTCCACTACCAAAAGGATGTGGACAAATTGGAGAGAGTCCAGCGGAGGGCAACGAAAATGGTCAGGGGGCTGAGGCACATGACTTATGGGGAGAGGCTGAGGGAAACTGGGCTTGTTTAGTCTGCAGAAAAGAAGAGTGAGGGGGGGGATTTGATAGCAGCCTTCAACTATCTGAAAGGGGGTTCCAAAGAGGATGGAGCTCGGCTGTTCTCAGCGGTGGCAGATGACAGAACAAGGAGTAATGGTCTCAAGTCGCCGTGGCGGAGGTTTAGGTTCGATATTAGGAAAAACTTTTTCACTAGGAGGGTGGTGAAGCACTGGAATGGGTTACCTAGGGAGGTGGTGGAATCTCCTTCCTTAGAGGTTTTTAAGGTCAGGCTTGACAAAGCCATGGCTGGGATGATTTAGTTGGGAATTGGTCCTGCTTTGAGCAGGGGGTTGGACTAGATGACCTCCTGAGGTCCCGTCCAACCCTGATATTCTATGATTCTATGAATGCCGGCTACAAAGTGCCATGCAAATACCTATTCTCACTTTCTGGTGATATTGTAAATAAGAAGAGGGCAGCATTATATCCTGTAAATGTAAACAAACTTGTTTGTCCGAGCACTTGGGTTGTAGCACTGACTGGAGTTGTAAGCGCTGAAGTTTTACATTGTTTTGTTTTTGAGTGATTATGTAACAAAAAAAATCTACTTTTGTAAATTGCACTTTCACCACACAGAGATTGCACTACAGTACTTGTATGAGGTGAATTGAAAAATACTATTTCTATTGTTTCTTTTACAGTGCAAGTACTTGTAATCAATAATAATATACACTGATTTCAATTACAACACAGAATACAATATATATGAAAATGTAGAAAAACATCCCAAATATTTAATACATTTCAATTGGTATTCTATTGTTTAACAGTGCGATTAAAACTGCGATTAATCGACAGCCCTATAAATAATACCACTCTCTTCCCTCCTGTGGACGCATTTATGCCAGTATGGAAGTGCTTACACCTGTATAGCTATAGCTTATTCTAAACTAATTAAAAAGAACAGGAGTACTTGTGGCACCTTAGAGACTAACAAATTTATTAGAGCATAAGCTTTCGTGGGCTACAACCCACTTCTTCGGATGCATAAACTAATTGTTTCAATTGTACTTTCCAGGCACCATCCATTGTCCTCTTGGGCCGGCTGCTGCTTTCCTTTCTTCTCTTTCCCTCAGACTCATTTTTTAAAACCTTTCACTTTATTCTTTCATCTTGACGCTGATCTCTCTCTCTTACGCCTGAACGATTTCTTAGATATTGCACTTCTTCCCCCTGCTTTTTTCCCCAGCGACTCTCTCAGCCCTCCTTTCCCGCCCTCGGCTTCCTAACCACCCTATTCCCCTACTGCTCCCCTTCGTCCGACCCTGCCCTTTCCCCGCCTCTCAGGAGGCTGGGTCCTTCCTAACCTTTCTGTGGGACGGAGGGGCAGAGAGAACAAATACTGCAAGTGACAAACCACGGGGGCTCCGCAGTCCCCTTACCGCAAAATGGGTCCTCAGACCCGCCCCAAGGTCTCCTCTTGCCTCAGACCCCGTCCCCGTTATCTCCGCCCTCCGCTCCATTTGCCGCCCGTCCCTCTCTGGCCTGGCCCCCCAAGTCACCCCAGGCCCGGCGTTCGCGAGCCCGAGCCGAGTTCTAGCTGGGAAGCGCCAAACAGCCCGGCCTGGTCGCGAGCCGGCTGGGCGTTGCGCTTTCCCCGCGCAGGCCACGGGCGGCAGGGAGGAGGTGCTCTGCCCGCCGTGGCCACGCCCCCTGGGCTCGCGCGGCAGCTGCCGTTTGAATGCTGGGCGGGGCGGCTCTGGCCGGGACTCGTGTTACTGACTGAGGCCCAGCGAGCGCAGGTAATGGGGCGCCGGGGTTCCCCAGGGGTCGGCTTCACTCCCTCGGAGCCGCGCCCTCCTGAGGGCCCGAGGGTGATGTAATCTGTGCCAGGACAACACGCGGGGGCTGTGCCGTTGTTCCGGCGGTGTGTGAGAGCCTGTGTGGGCCGAGGGTAGGTGCACTCCCCCGTTGTACGAGGGCAGGGGGCGGCAGGGCCGTGTGCTGTCCCGTTGTACGTGGGGGACACGGCTGTGCTCCCCCCATTCTGTGTGTGGGTGTCGGGGGAGGGAGCCAGAGTCATGCGCTGTCCTGTGGGGTGGGGGACAGAGGCTTTGTTCTGCTGTATTGTGTGTGTGGGTGGAGGGGCAGGAGGACCATGTGCTCTGCTGTTGTACTTGGTTGTGGGGGGAGAGGGAGAGTTGTGTTGGGGGGAGGACTGGGAGAAATGACTATAGGCGTTTATCCACAGTCACAATGGGAAGGATTGACTCTGTGGTTCAGTCCTCCTGCTCCAATTGCTCTTTCATTATTTATCCACAATGGAACAGCTTCAACTGGAGAGAGGGAGGGAGCCCCACATCAGAGTATCCCATAGGTCAGTGGATTCTCCTGAGAGGGAGATGCCCTATTCAAATCTTTTATCCCTTTCTGGTAGCTGGGGCTCCCACATCTCAGGTGAGTGCTCTAACCACTAGGCAAAAAGTTATATGGGAACTACCACCACGTCCTACTCCTGGATTTGAAAGGGACCCACCTGATATCCTTGTGGATCTGCGCCCTAATCACTACTTGTGCCTCCCAGCATGCTGTAAGAGTCCAATATCAAGATGATAAAAAACATGGTTAAATGGAGTATGGCTCTAGTATTTCAGAGAAATGTCCACATTTATCTTACTGCATGCAGATGGAAAGGATTGCCCTTCGCTACAGCTGCTATCTGCACATGCAGCATCAGCCAGAGGTCTCTCCAGCCTTCTAAATTATGAATATTATTCACAGATGGCAGCCATATTCCCTCAATCAGAGATCTTGATATCATTCTTGCTATTTATTACACTTGCTTCCCCTACCCTCATCCCTTCCCTGCATCAGCAGTATTGAGGGAGACCCTGTGAGTTTTGTGTGGAGGATTGGTACTGCATCCCTATACATTTCTGTTCTATATCCAGCCCAACTTTTCATCCTTTCTCCCTAACATCCCAGACTTCCATCTCTGTAACATCTCATATTCCTTTCTAAGGTGTCATCTTTCTCCATCATATCCCTCTCTCTGCCTCTTCATTTTCAACTTAGAATCATAGAATATCAGGGTTGGAAGGGACCTCAGGAGGTCATCTAGTCCAACCCCCTGCTCAAAGCAGGACCTACCCCAACTAAATCATCCCAGCCATGGCTTTGTCAAGCCTGACCTTAAAAACCTCTAAGGAAGGAGATTCCACCACCTCCCTAGGTAACCCATTCCAGTGCTTCACCACCCACCTAGTGAAAATTTTTTTCCTAATATCCAACCTAAACCTCCCTCACTGCAACTTGAGACCATTACTCCTTGTTCTGTCATCTGGTACCACTGAGAACATTCTAGATCCATCCTCTTTGGAACCCCCTTTCAGGTAGTTAAAAGCAGCTATCAAATCCCCCCCCCATTCTTCTCTTCTGCAGACTAAACAACCCCAGTTCCCTCAGCCTCTCCTCATAAGTCATATGCTCCAGCCCCCTAATCATTTTTGTTGCCCTCCGCTGGACTCTTTCCAATTTTTCCACATCCTTCTTGTAGTGTGGGCCCCAAAACTGGACACAGTACTCCAGATGAGGCCTCACCAATGTCGAATAGAGGGGAAAGATCACGCCCCTCGATCTGCTGGCAATGCCCTACTTATACAGCCCAAAATGCCGTTAGCCTTCTTGGCAACAAGGGCACACTGTTGACTCATATCCAGTTTCTCGTCCACTGTAACCCCTAGGTCCTTTTCTGTGGAACTGCTGCCTAGCCATTCGGTCCCTAGTCTATAGCAGTGCATGGGATTCTTCCTTCCTAAGTGCAGGACTCTGCACTTGTCCTTGTTGAACCTCAAGAGGTTTCTTTTCTCCCAATCCTCTAATTTGTCTAGGTCCCTCTGTATCCTATCCCTACCCTCCAGTGTATCTACCACTTGTCCCAGTTAGGTGTCATCTGCAAACCTCCCGAGAGTGCAGTCCACGCCATCCTCCAGATCATTAATGAAGATATTGAACAAAACTGGCCCCAGGACTGACTTTTGGGGCACTCCGCTTGATACCGGCTGCCAACTAGACATGGAGCCATTGTTCACTACCAGTTGAGCCCAACGATATAGCCAGCTTTTTATCCACCTTATAGTCCATTCATCCAATCCATACTTCTTTAACTTGTTGGCAAGAATACTGTGGGAGACCGTATCAAAAGCTTTGCTAAAGTCAAGGTATAACACGTCCACTGCTTTCCCCTCATCCACGGACCCAGTTATCTCCTCATAGAAGGCAATTAGGTTAGTCAGGCATGACTTGCCCTTGGTGAATCCATGCTGACTATTCCTGATCACTTATAGATTCATAGATTCTAGTACTGGAAGGGACCTCGAGAGGTCATCGAGTCCAGTCCCCTGCCTGCATGGCAGGACCAAATACTGTCTAGACCATCCCTAATAGACCGACATTTATCTAACCTACTCTTAAATATCTCCAGAGATGGAGATTCCACAACCTCCCTAGGCAATTTATTCCAGTGTTTAACCACCCTGACAGTTAGGAACTTTTAGGAACTTTCCTCCTAAGTGCTTCAGAATTGATTCCTTGAGGACCTGCTCCATGATTTTTCCAGGAATTGAGGTGAGGCTGACTGGCCTGTACTTCCCCGGATCCTCCTCCTTCCCTTTTTTAAAGATGGGCACTACATTAGCCTTTTTCCAGTCATCCGGGACCTCCCCCGATCACCATGAGTTTTTAAAGATAATGGCCAATGGCTCTGCAATCACATCCGCCAACTCCTTTAGCACCCTCGGATGCAGCACATCTGGCCTCATGGATTAGTGCTCATCCAGCTTTTCTAAATAGTCCCGAACCACTTCTTTCTCCACAGAGGGCTGGTCACCTCCTCCCCATGCTGTGCTGCCCAGTGCAGCAGTTTGGGAGCTGACCTTGTTTGTGAAGAGAGAGGCAAAAAAAGCATTGAGTACATTAGCTTTTTCCACATCCTCTGTCACTAGGTTGCCTCCCTCATTCAGTAAGGGGCCCACACTTTCCTTGACTTTCTTGTTGCTAACATACCTGAAGAAACCCTTCTTGTTACTCTTAACATCTCTTGCTAGCTGCAACTCCAAGTGTGATATGGCCTCCCCTGTCCTGAAGCGCCAGAATACCAAGATGAGAGCAGCCCTCACAGTTGAGAAGCAAGTGGCGATAGCCTTGTGGAAGCTTGCAATGCCAGACAGCTACCGGTCAGTTGGGAATCAATTTGGAGTGGGCAAATCTACTGTGGGGGCTGCTGTGATGCAAGTAGCCAAAGCAATCACTGAGCTGCTGCTACGAAAGGTAGTGACTCTGGGAAATGTGCAGGTCATAGTGGATGGCTTTGCTGCAATGGGATTCCCTAACTGTGGTGGGGCGATAGATGGAACCCATATCCCTATCTTGGCACCGGAGCACCAGGGTACCCAGTACATAAACAGCAAGGGGTACTTTTCAATGGTGCTGCAAGCACTTGTGGATCACAAGGGACGTTTCACCAACATCAACGTGGGCTGGCCAGGAAGGGTTCATGATGCTCGCGTCTTCAGGAACACTACTCTGTTTAAATGGCTGCAGCAAGGGACTTACTTCCCGGACCAGAAAATAACCGTTGGGGATGTTGAAATGCCTATCGTGATCCTTGGGGACCCAGCCTACCCCTTAATGCCATGGCTCATGAAGCCATACACAGGCAGCCTGGACAGGAGTCAGGAGCTGTTCAACTACAGGCTGAGCAAGTGCAGAATGGTGGTAGAATGTGCATTTGGACGTTTAACAGGTCGCTGGCGCTCGTTACTGACTCGGTCAGACCTCAGCCAAACCAATATCCCCATTGTTATTGCTACTTGCTGTGTGCTCCACAATCTCTGTGAGAGTAAGGGGGAGACCTTTATGGCGGGGTGGGAGGCTGAGGCAAATCGCCTTGCTGCTGATTATGCGCAGCCAGACACCAGGGCGATTAGAATATCACACCAGGAAGCGCTGCGCATCAGAGAAGCTTTGAAAACCAGTTTCATGACTGGTCAGGCTACGGTGTGAAAGTTCTGTTTTTTGAAAACCCGCCCCCTTGATTGACTCATTCCTTGTAAGCAAACCACCCTCCCCCTTAAATCACAGCTTGCTTTTAAAGGAAATAAAGTCACTATCGTTTAAAAATCATGTATTCTTTATTAATTGATTATAAACATAGGGAGAGAACCGACAAGGTAGCCCGGGTGGGGTTTGGGAGGAGGATAGGAGGAAAGTAAAAGGCCACTGAAAAAATTCAATATAATGACAGCCTTTTGGTTGGGCTGTCCACTGGGGTGGACTGGGAGGGGGCACGGAGCCTCCCCCCCGCGTTCTTACACGTCTGGGTGAGGAGGCTATGGAACATGGTGAGGGGGGAGGGAGGTTATACAGCAGCTGCAGCGGCACTCTGTTATCCTGCTGCCGTTCCTGAAGCTCCACCAGACGCCGGAGCATGTCCGATTGATCACGCAGCAGCCCCAGCGTTGCAGCCTGCCACCTCTCATCTCGACCATCCCTCATGACCTCACGTTCACTGGCATCTTTCCTGTACTTAGATACCGTGTCCTTCCATTCATTGAAATGAGCTCTTTCATTGCGGGTGCATTCCATTATTTCCGAGAACATCTCGTCTCACGTCCTCTTTCTCCGCCGCCTTATCTGAGATAGCCTTTGGGACGGAGGAGGGAGGCTTGAAAAATTTGCAGCTGCTGGAGGGATGGAAAAAAGGAGAGAAGTTTTTAAAAAGATACATTTTACAGAACAATACTTATACTCTTTCACGGTGAACAACACTATTCACATTACATAGCACATGTGATTTCAGTACAAGGTCACATTTTGCATCTTAATATTGAGTGCCTGTGGCTTTGGTGTTAGAGATCACAGACGCAGGTCCGGGCAACAGAATTCGGCTTGCATGCGGCCATGGTAAGCCATTGTCTTTCGGCTTCTGTGCCCTCCTTTCCCACATACCAAGCAAAGCCTGTTGACTGCTGCGGTTTTCCTGTTAACCTTCAGCAGCAGAAAACAAACTAACCCCCCCATCCAATTCTCTGGGATGATCGCTTTATCCCTCCCCCCACCGTGTGGCTGGTATCAGGGAAGATCCCTGCAGAAACCAAACTAACCCCCCCTCCCCCGCCTGCCATGAATTATCTGGGATGATCGCTGTACCCCTCCCCACACCGCATGGCTGGTACCAATTCCCCCTCCCCCCGCCCCCCGCGCTTGGCTAACTGCAAGGAAGGATTTCTTTTAAGCCACAGGCAAATAGCCCAGTAGGAACGGCCACCTCTGTCCCCTTAATTAAATTCCCGTATTTCAACCAGGTTACCATGAGCGATATCACTCTCCTGAGGATTACACAGCGAGATAAAGAACGGATGTTGCTTGAATGCCAGCAAACACCGGGACCATACGCTGCCAGACTTTGTCATGCAATGATACCAGATTACTTGCTACTAGCATGGCGTAGTCAAGTGTCCTACCATGGAGGACGGAATAAGGTTGCACTACCCAGAAACCTTCTGCAAAGGCTTTTGGAGTACCTCCAGGAGAGCTTCATGGAGATGTCCCTGGAGGATTTCCGCTCCATCCCCAGACACGTTAACAGACTTTTCCAGTAGCTGTACTGGCCGCGAATGCATCCCAAGTCCTCAGGGCAAATTAATCATTAAAAAAACGCTTGCTTTTAAACCATGTCTTATATTTTAAAAGGTAAACTCACCTGAGGTCCCTTCCATGGGGTCATGGTCTTGGGTACTGGCTTGGGAGGGTACTTCAGTCAGGCTGAGAAAAAGATCCTGGCTGTGGGGGAGAACGGAGTGCTGTGTGCTCTCCGCAAGCTCCTCTTCCTCTTCCCCGTCCGCAGAATCCTCAGGTGTGGCTGATGAGATTACCCCCGCCTCGGAATCCACGTTCAGAGGTGGGGTAGTGGTGGCGGCTCCCCCCCTAGAATTGCATGCAGCTCACCGTAGAAGTGGCATGTCTGCGGCTCTGACCCGGAGCGACCGTTTGCCTCCTTTGTTTTCTGATAGGCTTGTCAGAGCTCCTTGACTTTCACGCAGCACTGCTCTGAGTCCCTATTGTGGCCTCTCTCCATCATGCCCTTGGAGATTTTTTTCAAAAGTTTTGGCATTTCGTCTTTTCGAATGAAGTTCTGCTAGCACTGAATCCTCTCCCCATATAGCGATCAGATCCAGTACCTCCCGTACGGTCCATGCTGGTGCTCTTTTTCGATTATCAGCCTGTGGTCACCTGTGCTCTCCTGTGCTGGGCAAACAGGAAATGAAATTCAAATGTTCGCGGGGCTTTTCCTGTCTACCTGGCCAGTGCATCCGAGTTCAGATTGCTGTCCAGAGCGGTCACAATGGTGCACTGTGGGATAGCTCCCGGAGGCCAATACCATCGAATTGTGGCCACACTAACCCTAATTCGAAATGACAATATCGATTTTGGCGCTACTCCGCTCGTCGGGGAGGAGTACAGAAATCGATTTTAAGAGCCCTTTATTTCGAAATAAATGGCTTAGTTGTGTGGACGGGTGCAGGGTTAATTCAATTTAACGCTGCTAAATTCGAATTAAACTCATAGTGTAGACCAGGCCTAAGTATTCTCACACCTCTTGTCAAATTGTCTGTAATGGGTTATCTTGATTATCACTACAAAAGTTTTTTCTCTTAATTAATTAGCCTCTTAGGGTATGTCTACACCCAGCCGCTAGTTCGGCGGCTGGCAATCGAAGTTCTGGGTTCGACTTATCGCGTCTTGTCTGGACGCGATAAGTCGAACCAGGAAGTGCTCGCCGTCGACTGCGGTACTCCAGCTAGACGAGAGGAGTACCGCAGAGTCGACGGGGGAGCTTGCCTGCCGCTTGTGGACCGAGGTAAGATCGAACTAAGGTACGCAACTTCAGCTACGTGAATAACGTAGCTGAAGTTCGAAGTACCTTAGTTCGATTTGGGGGGTGAGTGTAGACCAAGCCTTAGAGTTGGTAGGACAACTCCCACCTTTTCATGTTCTCTGTATGTGTATATAGATCTCCTCACTATATGTGACATTCTATGCATCTGATGTGTGGATTGCCACGGGCACGCAGGGGCGAAAGAAAATGCAGGCCTGTTATTTACCAGGCTGCACGTGGCAATAGACTATATTGGTAAGGGATGCAAGGAGAGTATGGGTCACGATGCAAACTGCAGACACACACACACACAACTAAAATTAATCAATTTAAAGTTTTATTGGGGATAATTACAAGGGGTAAGGGAGCAGCGTTTGATTAGCTAATAGAGTTAATGAAACTTAAAACACACAATGACTAAAATATCTACTAACAATATTTATAAACAAAGATGCAGCAATTAGTAATAACTGATACTTACAAATACAAACCAACGCATAACGACCGGCAAACATAGAAACTCTGTTTGAAACACGTGAGCTGAGAGAGAGGCTTCGAGGTGATCAGGCTCGGTTACGGGTGTACACAGGATACACAGGATTCGTTTTTCTTTCTCCTCTCCCTGCCTGCACATGGCAGGCAGCCCATAAAGTACCAACTATGACATCATAGAAGTGTCATAGGGGACGGGGCCCAAAACCTGTTTGTGTTCGTTTCTGATTGGCACAAGCAAAGTTTACACCAAGTAGGGGAGCAGGTGCCTCAAAGTCTGGCTTCGCCCCCAAAAAGTGAGGAAATGCATATTGCTTTAGAATGCGTGCAACACTGAATGACAAAAGAAGAGGCCAGGGCAATACCGGTATGGGCAAGTTTTACAGGATGCAGACAGGAACTCATCTCAACAATGAAGTGGGCTGTAGCCCACGAAAGCTTATGCTGAAATAAATTTGTTAATCTCCAAGGTGCCACAAGTACTCCTGTTGTTTTTGCAGATACAGACTAACACGGCTGCTACTCTGAAACTTAATCCAGAGACTCTCAGGTTTTTCTGCAGTTTCATACCGGAGCTCTGAGCAGTCATACTGCTCTCTTAAGTACAATGCAAATACTGCTCTCTTACATACAATGTAATCCCTCAGTTTTCCATTGCAATAACTTTGTTACATGAACATGTTTTTGAGCGCTATTTAGACTTTAGTAAGCTGCTTGAGTTCGTTTTTTATGGCATTATGATTATAAGGAAAAACTATTTCACTAGCAGGGTGGTGAAACACTGGAATGGGTTACCTAGGGAGGTGGTGGAATCTCCATCCTTAGAGGTTTTTAAGGTCTGGCTTGACAAAGCCCTGGCAGGGGTGATTTAGTTGGGGTTGGTCCTGCTTTGAGCAGGGGGTTGGACTAGATGATCTCCTGAGGTCTCTTCCAATATATGATTCTATATATTTTGATTTTAGTAAGACTTTTGATGCAGTCCCACATGATATTCTCATAAGCAAACTAAGGACAAGCAGTGTCTAGATGAAATTACTGTAAGGTGGGTGTACAACTGGTTGAAGATTTCACTCAAAGAGTAGGTATCAATGGTTTGTTGTCAAACTGGAGGGTGTATCTAGTGGGATCCCACAGGGGTCAGTCCTGGGTCCAGTACTAGTCAATATTTTCATTAATGACTTGTATAAGGAAATGGAGAACATGCTTATAAAATCTGCAGATGACACTGTGATATGTCTCCAAAGTACAACCTGGGACTGTGGGACCGCAGTGCTACCTTAACTCTCGAGCCTGGGCTGTCTCTCACAATGCTATGCCAGTGATAAGCAGCAAACTCCTCCAGGCGCTGTGATCACTCATCCATCAGCATATGGAGACCCACAGCCAGCTAAATTGCATGAATGCTGTCTAAGCCACTCGTGAATTATACAAAGAAAGGCACTAGCAAATGATTTTGGAGCAAATGGGCCACTGCTACAGAGCTGCTCCGCGCTCCAGCTCCGCTCCAAAGCCCTGAAAATCACCCCAGCCTTGCACCCCAGAAATATACCATCTTACACTGCTCAAGACTCCCTTGGACAGTGCAAGCTTATTAATTAGTTTGCACTTCCCTACCCTTTGTTGGACTGGCAACAACCCTTGTTAACCTGAGCTGAGATTCTCTAAGAACTTCAACCAGAAACACACTGTTTTAGGTAAAATATAAAACAGATTTATTAACTACACAAAGATAGATTTTAACTGTTTATAAGTAGTAGGCATAGAGATCAAAGTTGGTTACATAAGAAATAAAAATAAAATCACAGTCTAAATTCTACTGATTTAAGCAAGATTTGAATCAAGCAGTTTCTCATCCCACTGGATGTTTCAGGCAGTTAGTTGACAGTTCTTATTACACAGGCAGAATTTCCTTCTCAGCCTGGTACCAATCTCCCCAGTTCAGTCTTTGACTTCCAAATCATCTTCCAGGTGTTAAGATGTGGGAGGAGAGAGGCCCTGTGGTGATGCCATTGACCCTTATTTATACTTTCTCTCCAGCTGCAAGAAAGATCCTTGCTGTGACGGTGTTAGCCCCCATTGAGTACATGCTCTCACTGAGGAATCTCTGGGAGAGTGGATTCTTCTTGATGGGCCATCAACGCCTGTCTGGCCAGTATGTGTTGCTTCTTTGTGGCTACTGAAAGGCTAGCTGTGGGCTAGCAAAACTTCATCATAACTTCAGATACAATGGTAAAATACATAATTCAACAGGATAGTAATGTTCAACAGATTCATAATCATATCACAGTGATGAATATGGGGGTGCCAGGGTGCTATTGTTGAGGTACAGAGTGTCACAGACACCAAGCTGGGAGGGATTGTTAGCAGTTTGGAGGACAGAATTAGAATTCAAAATGACCTTGACAAGTTGGAGAATTGGTCTGAATTCACCAAGACAAAAATCAATAAAAACAAGTGCTAAGTACCTCACTTAAGAAGGAAAAATCAAATGCATAGCTACAAAATTGGCTAAGTGGCAGTACTGCTGAACAGGATCTGAAGGTCGTAGGGGAGGGTGTGAATTTACAGAACCCACATCTCTGGGCTTCATTATTTTCACCTCTTTACCTCTGTTTTCACCACAAATTGAATACAGTAACTCCTCACTTAACAGTTGTCCCGGTTAACATTGTTTCGTTGTTACCTTGCTGATCTATTAGGGAACAAGCTCATTTAAAGTTGCGCAATACTCCCTTATAACATTGTTTGGCAGCTGCCTGCTTTGTCCACTGTTTGGAGGATTCTCTAGAAGAGCAGCCCCTCCTTGTGGGGATTAGAACTGGCGGGGGGGCTGGCAGCACCCCCCATCAGCTCCCCTAAATTCCCTGTAAAGTATGTGGCTCGGCAGCTGCTAAGCAGCAGTTCAAGTGGCCCTCTCCCCATTGCCGTGCTGTTCCTCACCTGCCCTCTGCCTTGGAGCTTCCTGCTTGCTGGGGGAGGGCAGAGGGGTGCTGATATCTGGATGTCCCCCTGCTCCATACCCCCTCTCCACAAAGCGGAGTAGGGGGACAGGGCTCAGGGACAGAAAGGAGGGAGCTTGCTGGAAGCTGTTGCTTCCTATCTGAACTGGCTGATCTGCTTAAAAGGGCAACTTACTTGAAGTGAGGTCAGTGTACTTAAAGGGGCAATGCACATCTCTCTCTTTCTCTCTCTCACTCATGCCTGCACCCCCCAAGCACTTTGGAAAGTCAGCTCCTGTGAAGCTATGCATGTGCTGTCAGGAGGAGGGAGAGGTGCGCTCCAGCTGGATAGAGTGGGCTCATCATCCTGCTCAGTTTTTGCAGGGAAGTGCATCTATTGTGTTTCCTCCCTCCTGCCTCAGTCCATGCTGCCTTGTAGAGTGTGAGGCTACATTAACAACAGCATATTAACTCTTGAGGGCTCAGGTGAGTGCTAGTTCGTCATTTAGCTGCAAGGCTTTCCCTGGGAAATATTCCACCCTCTTACTCCACCACGTCAACCAAGCTTCATAATCATTCATTGTTGTGTACAATATTAAACTGTTTGTTTAAAATTGTTTAAAACTTATACTGTATATGTACATAATGTCTTTTGTCTGGCGAAAAAAATTTCCCTGGAACCTAACACCCCCCTCATTTATATTAATTCTTATGGCGAAATTGGATTCACTTAACATCGTTTCGCATACAGTTGCATTTTTCAGGAACATAACTACAACGTTAAGTGAGGAGTTACTGTATGAATCAACAATGTGATGCAGTTGCGAAAAAGGCTAATCCTTCTGGAGATATTAACAAGAGTGTCATGTGTAAGACACGGGAGGTACTTTTCTCACTTTACTCAGCACTGTTGAGGCCTCAGCTGGAGTACTGTGTCCAGTTTTGGATGTCACATTTTAGGAAAGATGTGGACAAATTGGAGAGAATCCAGAGGAGAGCAACAAAAATGATAAAAGGTTTAGAAAACCCAACCAGAGGAAAGGGTAAAAAAAACTGGATACGTTTAGTTCTGAGAAAAGAAGACTGAGGGGGAATCCAATAACAGCCTTCAAATATGTAAAGGTCTGTTATATAAAGAGGACTGTGATCAGTTGTTCTCTGTGTCCACTGAAGGTAGGAAAAGAAGCAATGGGTTTAATTGGCAGCAAGGGAGGTTTAGGTTAGATTAGGAAAAGCTTTCTAATGATAAGGGTAGTTAAAATCTGGAACAGGCTTCCAAGGGAGGCTGTGGAATCCCTGTCATTTTTAAGGTTTTTAAGAACAGCTTGGACAAACCCCTGTCAGGGATGGCCTTGGTTTACATGGTTCTACCTCAGTGCAAGGGGCTGGACTTAATGACCTCTCGAGGTCTCTTCCTGTGCTATATTTTTAGGATTCTATAAGGAACTGGCTGAAGAGGTTGCTGGATGTTTGACCTTTTTCAGGAGGTCAAACTTGAAATTGTAATGCTCCCTTCTTGGCCTTGAAATAGCTTTAAAATGTATGATTAAGTCTTGGAACAGTGAGGAAGTTTCAGAGGGCTGGAAGACAGCCATTGTACTAATATTTAAAAAGAATAAACAGGATAAGCCAGGTAACTATAGGATGGTTTGCATGATATTGATCTCAGACAAAATTATGGCATGGCTGAAGCAAAACTCAATATATGGAGTTAAAGGATGGAAATATAATATAATGTAATGCTAATAATATAGTATTGAAGAAAATATTTCTTCAGGTGAACTTGTAATCTTTTCCAAGAATATCAACTCTAATAAAAGTAACTACTGATATAATTTACTCTACTTCTTTAAAGCATTTAACTTAGTTATTGTATATAAGCAACTGAACATGAGCGCCTAGTGGGCTAACATGATATTAGGAGGGATTGACAAGGGAATATAGAGCAGGAGCAGGGAGGTGCTGTTACCTCTGTATGCAGCATTGGTGTTCCCATTACTGGAATACTGTGTCCAGTTCTGATGTCAATGCTCTAAAAAGCGGGTTGAAAAATTGTAGAGGGTTTAGGGAATGGTTACAATAATTATTAATGGTCTGGAAAATGTGCTTTACAATTGAAGATAAAAAAGCTCAACCTAGTTAGCTTAACAAAGATGGATAAGAGGTGACTTGATCACAGTCTAGAAGTGCCTATCAAGGGAATGGGATCTCTTGTAGTAGAGGGAAGGCAGAACAAGATCAAGTGGGTGGAAGGCAATTCTAGATAAACTCAAAATGGAAAGAAGGCATAAATTGTTTACAGTGAAAGTGATTAACTATTGAAACAATTTACCAAGGGTTGTGATGGATTCTCAGTCACCAGCAATATTTGGGTTGGATGTTTTTTAAAAGATCTGCTCTGGTTCAAAAGAAGTTATTTTGCAGGAAGTTCTAAGGCCTGTGTTTTATAGGTGGTCAGACTAGATGATCACAGGGGTCCCATCTAGCCTTGGAATCTATGAATCTCCCACTGGCATTAGCCTTTTTCGCGGTAGCATCATAGTTATCCCGCAGCCAATACACCAGGTCTTTCTCCTTCTCTGTCACAACTGATAAGTCCCCATCTTATAATAAAAATTCCTGTTAGTCCTTAACTGCATGACCTTGCACTTTGTACTATCAAATTCCATCCCATTTATATTACTCCACTTTTCAAGGTCATCCAGATCTTCTTGTATGATATTCCAGTCCTCTTCCATATTGGCAATCCCTCCCAGCTTTGTACAAGGAGTCCGGTGGCACCTTAAAGACTAACAGATTTATTTGGGCATAAGCTTTCGTAGGTAAAAAACCTTACTTCTTCAGATGCAGTGAAGTTTTTTTTACCCACGAAAGCTTATGCCCAAATAAATGTTAGTCTTTAAGGTGCCACCGGACTCCTTGTTGTTTTTGTGGATACAGACTAACACGGCTACCCCCGATACTTGTTCCCAATTTTGTGTTATCTTCAGATTTTATTAGTACACTCCCATTTTTTTGTGCCAAGGTCATGAATACAAATTTTAAATAAGATTGGCCCCAAAACCGATCACTGAGGAACTCCATTAGTAACCTCCCTCCACTGGGGCAGGAGGTGTGTGGAGGGTAGAAAGGAGTGGCTGGAGCTATCTGGCATCTTCAGCTGGCAATGGTCCCTAGGTGATGTGATGAAGGGAAGGGTTTTGAAGAATAGGTCAAAAATCTTGAACCTGATATAGTTAAAGTGGGAGAGGCTGATCATTTTAGTGGTTGTGTTTTGAATGGATGGGAGATAGGGCATAGGTGGGAGGGATGTGGTGTTGAAGAGGTGAAAATAATGAAGCCCAGAGATGAGGGTTCTGCAAATTCACACCCTCCCACACTTAGCCTCACCTTGTGATCCTAATCTAGTGCAGAGATTCAAAAATCTGGAGATTCTTTGTCTGTCAGGTCAGCATGCAGTTCTCTGAACACAGACACATCTTAAACTTTACCTGGCTCTTTGGTCTAACCAAAAACCATGGGCACATTAATAGATTAGGATCAGAAAGGATCATTATGATCAACTAGTCTGACCTCCTGTATAACAGACCATAGAACCTCACTTAATTTCTGCATCAAGCTGATAATTTCTGGTTAAAACAAAACATGTCTTTTTCAAAATGAGACTCAGTCTTGACTTAAAGATTTCCAAGTGATCCCTGTGTAAGTCCCAATGGTAAATTATCCTCACTGTATTTTTTTTAAATGCTTCTTTATTTCTAATCTGAATTTGTCAGCTTCCAGACATTGGATCTCATTAGGCCTTTGTTTGCTAGATTGAAGAGACCTCTTCTATCAGAAATCTCTTCCCCCATGGAGATAGGTGACTTGATCATTGTCTACATTTATTTACCTTCTCTTGGATAAATTACGTGGATTGAGTTTGAGTCTCTCACAATTAAGGCATACTTTCCAACCCTTGAATCATTCTTGTAGCTCTTTTCTGAACACTTCCCAATTTGTCAGCATCCTTTTTGGAAGTAAAAAGAACAGGAGTACTTGTGGCACCTTAGAGACTAACAAATTTATTTGAGCATAAGCTTTCGTACGCTACAGCCCACTTCATCGGATGCCTAGAATGTCACATATAGTAAGGAGATATACACACACACAAACACATACAGAGAACATGAAAACGTGGGAATTGTCCTACCAACTCTAAGAGGCTAATTAAGAGAAAAGAATTTTGTAGTGATAATCAAGATAGCCCATTACAGACATTTTGACAAGAGGTGTGAGAATACTTAACATGGGTAAATAGATTCAATGTGTGTAATGGCTCAGCCATTTCCAGTCTCTATTGGACCCTAGAACTGGATGCAGTATTCCAATAATGGCACTCTAATTAATGCTATATACAGAGGTAATACCACCTCCCTGTTCCTACTTGACAGTCCCCTGAATCCAAGGATCATGTTTGCCCTTTTAACTACAGCATTGCACTTGGAGCTCATGTTTAACTGACTATCTTCTGTGATCCCAGTTCTTGGCAGCCTCGCTGCTTTTCATGATTCAGTCCTCTGTTTTACAAGTATAAGCCTGTGGCTACATTTCTAGAGAGAAGGAGCCCTCTGTGCCATCTAGTGGTGAACCAAAGGAAGACAGAGTGTGAACACATCTCACTTGCACAAATAACCCCTACTATGCCACGCTGAAAATATTTGGCTAGTTTTGGGTTAAAATTGATTTAAGTTTTGGGTGTAGGAATAATTAAATATTATCCTTGTTGTGTGACAATAGGACAACAGAACTACATTGAAGATGTCCTTAATGAGTTGTAACCAGAACCTCAATCCTGAATGGCTTGGCCCTGACATTGGGACACAAACAAGGAAGATAGAGATCTACATATACAGGGAAGACTGAATCCCTGGAGGCATGGGTTCTGCTCAAGGGTTACAAATGTATTTGGACCCTCTCCACAGTCTAATGATAGAGCTGAAATCCTGGAGCCGGTAATCTGGTTAGAGTTGTTTGTAGCTTTCCATTGAAGTTGTAGAGGGCAGCAACAGAGCTGAGTGAACTCCACTGCATGAACTTCTACCAAACACCTATGCTCTAATTTATTGTTGTTGTGTTTTCCCAAATTAATACTGTGTTGTTCCCCTTAAAGTTTGTTCTACTTTATGTACACTCAATGCTTGTGAGAAAGGAAGTATTGCCTGTGAAGGGCACGGGAAGTGGATAGTTTTCCCAGATTCTGGATTAGGCCTCAAGCTGGTGTGTGGATGTGTGTTAATTTAAAGAGGAACCCCATCATGTTTGAACCTGATCCTTGTTGCTGCTGCTATCTGACAGAAGGGTCACTTAAGTATTACCTACATTCTTTGTTTCTAGATAGACCATCTTGCATTTGGTTGTGCTAAGACATGTTGGTTAGTTCTCATTCTGTAGGGTTACCATTCGTCTGGATTCCCCCGGACATGTCCGGCTTTTTGAGCTAAAAATAGCGTCCGGGGGGAATTTGTAAATGTCCGGACTTCCCCCTCCGCCCCCCTGCAGAGCGCGTGCGGCTAACAGGGCAGCCGGCCGGATGGTGCCACTTACATGGGGCTCCGACAGCCAGAGAGAGCCCCTCCTCCTCTCCCCTGCAGCAGAGATCACTCCCTCCCTCCCTGCATTCGCAGATCGCCTCCGGCAGTCTGGAGCTCCTCCCCCACTGCTGCCCAGCCTGAGCGGCTCAGGCCGTTCCTGAGCAAGTTCACAGAGACATTAGGCAAAGTCCAACAACAAGGGGGCCAGGGGGTCGGAGAAGGGGCAGGGAGGTTCTGGAGGGGCAGTCAAGAGACGGGGGGGGGGG
>NW_020664773.1:527639-565833 GCF_002925995.2 Terrapene triunguis
TGTCCTGAGCCAAATCTGGCATGTTACAGGATAGGCTGCCTATGAGGGACATGTGTCTGACACCATCCAGCCACAGTGGAAGAAACATCCCACCCAGTAGCCTTCCTGTGGATGCCTCAGCACGAATATGGATAATGGCTGCCTCTGGAAATCATTAAGCCATTTAAGGACATGTGATATGCTCATGTGATCCTGGACTCCATCTTGAGCCAGTAACTTTCCACAAACTGGGCTGTGAGCTTTGTTTGAGACACGACATTTCCAGGCATATAGCAGAGGATATAAAAGACTTCTGAGATATCTCCATTTTGCCTCTTTCCTGCCCTGATTCTCTGGACTATAGATTGACAACAAAAAGGAGCATACTGAAATATGGAATGGGGCCCTCCCAATCTTTTGGAAGTTACCAGAGAGACTTTACAAGCCAGCAATCTATACTATCATTGCTACAAACCTGATATAAGGCCTTTGCAATTTTTTGTATGTGTATGATCTGTTAACCATTATTAACTCTATTTTTCTTTCTTTTATTATTAAACCTTTAGTTTTTAGTCACTGAAGGATTGGAATTAGCATGGTTATTTTTAAGATCTGAGTGATATATCGACCTGGCTAAATGGCTGATCTCTTGAGATTAGACCGGGGTAGCCAAACTGTGGCTCATGAGCCACATGCAGCTCTTTTACCACTGAAGTGCAGTTCAAGGGATTCCCTCACACACTCCCCCCATTATCCACCTACCAGATTGAGGGGGAGCTCAGGATCTCTGCCTTGAAGCAGGGTGGTGGGGTAGGGGATTCTGCCCAGAGGGGAGGAGAGTCTTGGGGCTTCAGCCCCATGGGGCACACCTGCCAGGGCTCAGGGCTTCAGCAGGAGTGGGGCTGAAGCTCTAAGTCCTGTCAGGCACCTCCCACGGGACTGAAGCCCCGAGCCCCGACAGGTGCATCCTGGCTCTTAAACTTCTGAAGATTGTCATATGTAGCTCAGAGGTTCAGTAGGTTT
This sequence comes from Terrapene triunguis, assembly GCF_002925995.2. NCBI lineage: Eukaryota > Metazoa > Chordata > Testudines > Emydidae > Terrapene > Terrapene triunguis. The sequence continues at coordinate 528,642 of NW_020664773.1, forward strand.
GACCACCCCCGGATTAGATGGACCCTATATTTGATGAAATTGGTTTTCAGTAACCACTCATCATAGAGTCCAATGTCTGGGTGGTGAGACAATGGCTGGAATGCCTAAGGAGACAGCATTTTTGACTTCCCGTTAACTTCTGTTTCACCACACTGGTTTACTTTTGTTACTGACTTGGTATAATCTAGTGAGATAATAACCACCAGTTTTGGGTGAGTCTGCCCTATTTTTCAGCAGTTTGTCCTGAATCTGGCATTCTCAGCTGTGACCCACTGAGGCACGGTGACAGATGGTCGTAGAAGCATCAGTTATGTGCAATCTGAAGTCTGTCCAGGTGGATTCAGCATCAGTGTACTCTAGCAGGGTCTCAAACTTGTTCAAGATGTCAGCTACATAGGGTACGTCCAGACTACCCGCCGAATCGGCGGGTAGTAATCGATCTATCGGGGATCGATATATCACGTCTCGTCTAGACGCGATATATCGATCCCCGAACGCGCTCCCCGTCGATTCCGGAACTCCACCAGAGCGAGAGGCGGTAGCGGAGTCGACGGGGGAGCCACGGCCGTCGATCCCGCGCCGTGAGGACCCGAGGTAAATCGATCTAAGATACTTCGACTTCAGCTACGCTATTCACGTAGCTGAAGTTGCATATCTTAGATTGATTTCTCCCCTCCCCCCCAGTGTAGACCAGCCCATAGTTAAGTCACGTTGCTCAAATGAGCCCACCTTACCAAGTGATCCAGTTCGGCCTACGTAACTGATGTGTCCCCATCATTATTTTTCCATTCCATCAATTTTTTTGTGTCCTCTGCAAACTTTACCAGTAATGTTCTTGGAGAAAATACAAAATCACAGATAGACATTGAATAGTATTGGGCCAAAAACACATCCCTGTGGGACCCCATAGTCCAGAGGTGGTCAAACTTACTGACCCTCCGAGCCGCATATGATAATCTTCAGAAGTTCGAGAGCCAGGCGTACCTGCCAGGACTTGGAGCTTCTACCCTGCAGCACGGTGGGGGCGCTAGGGGCTTCAGCCCCACAGGAGGCATCTGCTGGGGCTTGGGGCTTCAGCAAGAGCGGGGCTGAAGCCCTGAGCCCCAGCAGGAGCCTCCTGTGGGGTTGAAGCCCCTAGACCCCTCTCCTGGCTGGGCAGAGGCTCCTAGTGCCACCATCCTACTGCGGGGCAGAAGTACCGAGTCTCTTCTCCCCCCCCCTTCCCCGCGCACCATGGGGGGCTCCGCAAGCCGCACTCTAACTGTAAAAGAGCCACATTTAGCCACCCCTGCCATAGTCTATTCCCCAAATTAGCACTATCCAATATCAATAAAGCACATGTTAAATGGATTAAGAACTGACAAATCTCAAAGTAGTTGTGAAAGTTGAATCATCACTGAATGTGTGTGTTTCTAGTGGGATTCCACAGGGAGTTCAAGGCTTCATGCTATTCAGTATTTTTATAAAGAGTCTAGAAGTAAATAAAAACTCATTAGTGATTTAAAGAAAAATTGACACAAAGATTGACAGTGACAAATGAGGACAAGACAGTCATACAGGAGTCATCTGGATTGCTTATCAATCTGGGTCCATTCAAACAAAATGAATTTTAATACAGCCAAATGCAAGGTCCTCCACCTAGTAACGATGAATGCACACCATACCTACAGAATGTGGGACTGTATCCTGGAAAGCAGTGACTGAAAAGGATTTTAGGGGTCATAGTGGAAAAACAACTCAACATGAGCTCCCAGTGCAATGCAGTGGCAAAGTGGCTTAATGCAATCATTGATATATAAACAGTGAATAGAGAGATAAAAATCATCTCTGTATATGGTATTGGCGAGACTGATACGAGAATACTGCATACAGTTAACTTTTCCCAGCATACTTTTTAGAGAGTTGCCACCAGAAGAGAATGTAGAGAAGAGCCACAAAAATGACTTGAGGGCTGGAAAAAATGCCTTACAGTGCAAGACTTAACAAGCTCTATCTGTTTAACTTACCCAAAAGAAAACTGAGAGACGATGTGATGCTTTTGGGAGCAATCCATGCCAGAAAGGGGTTCATTCAACACCTGCCTAGCAACTTCGGGTGCCTTGTATGCTATGCTGCTGTGGCTCACAACTGTGACACCAACAGCTAGCATACAAGGATGAAGGTCTCACTCTGGCTTGCACTGCCGGGGGCCCTCAATAACCCTTCTAACTCCCTGTTCTTCCCAAAAACATTTTTCTGCCGTGTTCAACCTCTCAAAACTGTAACACTCTTAAAACCTTATCAAATTTGCAGCTGGTTAGCTTAACTCCAATTGACACACTGTCCACTTCAGTACACGGCTCTGAGTTGGTTTATAGTAAAAGTAAAATGAGTTTAACAGAACACAGATTTACCTGATACCATGTAGAAGGGGAATAAGTATAGAAATGGTTACAAACAAAAGAAAAAATAGACTTAATAAACTAAAGTCTTTTGTTGAAAGTCATTTTCTCACCACAGTCATTCTTCCAGCAGACTGGCCAGGCTTTAGCCAGGATCCCTGAACAGAGAGCTCAAAGCACTTCATTTCTTTGCCTCAGGTGAAGGATAACCCAAAGCCTCTTTCCCAGTTACATATAGTCCCCAAATTTCAGTGTCCTGATGTCAAGAGCCTGGAAAGTCCCCTGAGGTTTGTCTCTTCTGTCCTCCAGGGGGGCAATGCCATCTTGATCAAGGTTTCTGCTCTCCCCCCCACCCCCGTGAGTTCCCATGTGATGTTCCTTGTTGCAATTTTACAGTGCAAGTTAAATCTTTCCCCCACCTGTGAACTGACTGCTTTGTTTACATGCTGATGTATCTCAATTGTCCAGGGCTTGCTCAGCAGATGGGGAATTCACAACCTTTTGTCTAAGAAAAAAAATGTGTATCAGCTTTTCCTGATATGCCTGATTTAGACATATTTTAGTCACATATTTCCAGCACATCTGTGTAATTCTTTGCAGGTTAACCATACATCCATCATACAAGAATATTAATGATCTTTGAGTTACTAGTTCTCCAATGATGTATTACAATGCACTGTTGCCATGTTATTTATTTAGAAGGTGCCTAGGAAGCAGTGAGCTGGTCAGGCCTGTTGAGACTGCTACATACCAGGTGGTACCTTGCCCTCTGGCACTGGAGTGCTCTTAGGGTCACAGATGACTTGATGACCGTGTACAAGTACCTTCAATGGAAGAAAATACTGGATATAAAAGTTTTTCAGCCTGTTGGAGAAAGGCATAATAAGAACCACTAGCTGAAAGCTGAAGCCAGATGGATTCAGATCAGAAATAAGGCAAAAAAATTTAAGTGAACTACTAGAACAAACAGCTACCACAGTAAGTGCTGGATTTTCCATCTCTTGAAGTCTTCAGATCAAGAATTGGATGTCTTTCAGGAAAATATGCTTTAGTCAAACACAAATTATTGGGTTCAGTACAGGGGTAGCTGGGTAAAATTCCATGGTCTGTGTTAAACAGAAGGTCAAACTAGGTGATCTAATGGTCCCTCTGGCCTCAAAATCTGTGATTCCCAGCTTACAACTACTTCCTGAGATCTGTCAGTGAACCAGTTCTTAATACAATTAATATGGGCTAAATTGACTTTTTGTATAATGTTAATTAACTTTTTTTATCAGAATGTCATGCAGGACTAAATCAAATGCCTTATAGAATTCTAAGTATATTATGTCAGCACAGTTATCCTTTATCAGCCAAATTTGTGATCTCAGAAAAAATATCAGGTTTCTTCGACAAGTCCCCTTTTCCATAACACCTTGATTAGGTATGAATTATGCTACTGAGCACTCAGAGGTTTAGGGACACTGGAAGCATGGGGTTTTGACTATCATGGCTAATAGCTGTTGATGGACCTATCCTCCATGAACTTACCTAATTCTTTTTTGAACCAGTTATACTTTTGGCCTTGACAACATCCCCTGGCAATGAGTTCCACAAGTTGACTGTATGCGTTCTTTCTAGAAGTACTTCCTTATGTTTGTTTTAAACCTGCTTATTAATTTCACTGGATGACCCTTCTGGCTCTTGTGTTATGTGAAGAGGTAAATAACACTTTCTCCACATTATCCGTGATTTTTATAGACCTATATTGTGTCGTGTCTTTTATAAGCTGAACAGTCCCAGTCTTTTTAACCTATCATTGTATGAAAGCCGTTCATATGCTATTTTCTGTCCTATTATCTATCTGTTTTCTAATGGTTCCTAACATTCTGTTAGCTTTTTTGACTGCCGCTGCATATTGAGTGGATGTTTTCGGAGAACTATCCACAAAGACTCCAAGATCTCTTTCTTGAGTGATAACTGGTAATTTAGACTCCATCATTTTGTATGGATAGTTGGAATTATTTTTTGCAATATTCATTACTTTGCACTTATCAACACCAAATTTATTCTTCCATTTTGCTACTCAGCTACCCAGTTTTGTGAAGTCCCTTTATAACTTTCACAGTCAGCTTGGGACTTAACTATCCTGAGTAATTTAGAATGGTCTGCAAATTTTGCCATCTCACTATTTACCCCTTTTTCCAGATCATTTATGAATATATTGAACAGCACAGTCCAGATCCTTGGGGGACCATGCTACTTACCTCTCTCCATTGTGAAAACTGACCATTTATTCCTACCCTTTGTTTACTATATTTTATCTGGTGACTGATCCATGAGGACCTTCCCTCTTATCCCATAAATGCTTACTTTCCTTAAGAGCCTTTGGTGTGGGACTTTGTTAAAGGCTTTTTGAAAGTCTGAGTATGCTACATCAACTGGATCACCCTTGTCCACATGCTTATTGACACCCTCATAGAATTCTGATAGATTGGTGAGACATAATTTTCCTTTACAAAAGCCATGTTGACTGTTCCCAATAAATTATGTTCATCTATATGTCTGAAAATTCTGTTCTTTATTCTAGTTTCAACCAATTTGCTGGTACTGAAGTTAAATTTACACCTCTGGAGCTTTTTAAAAAAATTGGGATTGCATTAGTTATTCTCCAGTCATCTGGTACAGAGGTTGATTTAATCAATAGGTTACGTACCACAGTTAGTAGTTCTGCAGTTTCATATTTGAGTTCCTTCAGAACTCTTTGGTGAACACTATCTGGTCCTGGTAACTTATTACTGTTAAATTTATCATTTAGTTGCAAAACCACCTCTATTGACACTTCAGTCTGGGACAGTTGCTTATATTTGTCACCTAAAAAGAATGGCTCAGTTTGAGAATCTCCCCCATGTGCTCTCCAGTGAAGACTGATGTAAAGAATTCATTCATCTTCTCTGCAATGCCTTGGCTTTCTTGAGTGCTCCTTTAGCACCTTGATCATCCAGGGGCCCTACTGATTGTTTGGAAGGCTTCCTACTTCTGACGGACTTAAAATTTTTTGCTGTTAGTTTGTGTCCCCTTATCTAGTTGCTCTTCTGATTCTTACTTGGTCTGCCACCTTATACTTTTACACTTGATTTGCTAGAATGTATTTTTCTCACTAGGATTTAATTTCTACTTTTAAAAGGATACCTTTTTGCCTCTAACCACCTCTTTTACTCTGCTGTTTAACTATGGTAGGATTTTTTTGGTCCTCTTACTATTTTTTTTTTTATTTGGGGTATACATTTAGTTTGAGCCTCTATTATGGTGTTTTAAAATAGTTTCCATGCAGTTTGCAGGCATTTCACTCTTGTGACTGTTCCTTTTCATTTCCATTTAACTAGCGTCCTCATTTTAGTGTAGTTTCCCATTTAGAAGTTAAATGCTACTTTGGTGGGTTTATTTGGCATTTCTCCCCTCTACAAGGATGTTAAATGTAATTACCTTATGGTTGCTATGGAGCAATTTAGCTATAGTCGCCTTGTGGACCAGATCCTGTGTCCCCTTGTGGGTTCCAGGATAAACTGCCCCAACAAGCTGAGTTTAGAAATTTTATCTCTGCATCCCTTCATGAGGTGACGTACCCAGTCAATATGAGGATAGTTGAAATTCCCCATTATTGCATTTTTTTGCCTTTTGTAACCTCTTTTTTTCCTGCTTGTTTCACATTTTCAACACAGTTCTGCAATTTGACATGGGGGGGGGGGGTCACAGCCCACAAGTATAAATTCACACAGGCATTTCTCAAAGAATAACAGTTACTGGTTAGTAACCTTTCTGTTTCCTTTCCCTACATCGGGGTAGGCAACCTATGGCACGCGTGCCGAAGGCGGCACACGAGCTGATTTTCAGTGGCACTCACACTGCCCGGGTCCTGGCCACCGGTCCGGGGGGCTATGCATTTTAATGTAATTTTAAATGAAGCTTCTTAAACATTTTAAAAACCTTACTTACTTTACATACAACAATAGTTTAGTTATGTATTATAGACTTATAGAAAGAGACCTTCTAAAAACATTAAAATGTATTACTGGCACGCGAAATCTTAAATTAGAGTGAATAAGTGAAGACTCGGCACATCACTTCTGAAAGGTTGCTGACCCCTGCCCTACATAATAAAGGGTAAACAGTAGCAGTGCACAAAATCCCACTATCCAGGGTGCACTTTTATCACAGGTATTTGTGGCTTTTATTACTTCAGGGAAAGATATCAGCTGTCATCCCCACCCTTGAATCAATCATAAGCATCATGCTACTGCAGGCTGTGGCTGCAGTAAACACTGTGGAAGAGCAGAGGGCCCGCTGGGAGAGGAAACGTAGCCGGACAGCCAAGGAACTGGTGGAAACGGAGCAGAAATACCTGGAGCAGCTGGACTTGGTGACCACAGTGAGTATCAGGGCTTCCTCATGATGTAGTGACACCCTGATGTGTGGGTGTCCAAGGGCTAGTAGGTCCCTTTTTGCCATCCCTCTTGTGAGGGGTTCCCCCCTGGGTGCCACCTGGTACTGGGGTATCACTGAGCCCTCTGACTCTCCAGCCTGGGCTCCCTCTCACACTGCTGCTGTGACAAGCTGCAGACCCACTCCCGTTCCTACCACCAGCATTAACACAGGTAGAAACAGACCCAGCTGCAGTTCCATGCAGGCTTTCTGACCAGCCACTGCATGAATCAACAATAGAGAGGCTACAGCCAAGATAACCTCCAGCTCCCCAGGCATGCACCCCCTTCTGGAGTATAAACCCTAAATTATACCATCTTGCGCTGCACACGGAACTGTACAGCGTAACCTCCTACAGTTCGCCCCTCCCTCAATGTGGAGAGGAAATACACCACCTCCTGCCTCTTGAGCTAAGATTCCCAAGCACTTCACTCCAAACTTACTGGTTTAGATTAAAACATAAAATAAGTTTATTAACTACAAAAAGATAGATTTTAAGTGATTATAAGTGACAGCAAACAGATCAAAGCAGATTACCTGGTAAATAAGCTTAGTTTGCATTTTTGTTTAACATACTAGAAGGCTAGGAGTTGAATTAACAATCTCTTACCCTGACTGATGATACAAGCAGGCTTGCAGATTCTCAAGGCACAAGCTGCACTTGTTTTGCAGCTTGGGATCCCCACCCCTGGTTCCAAGTCCTTTTCTTTTGGAGGCTTCTCTTAGGTGTTCAGTTGTGTGGGAGTGAAGAACAACCGATGATGTCACTCCCTGCCTTATATAGCTTTAGCATATGGCCGGAACCTTTTGGGGAAAAAACATTGGTATACATAATGGAGTTCCATGTCATGTGGCCTGGTCACATGCGCTTGCATACCTTGTTGAATCATAGCAGCCATTATTTACAGGCTGTCTGGAGCATTCTCAGGAAGGCTCACCTGGTGGGGATAAGCTTCTCCTAAGGCCTATTGGTCTTCCTAATGGCCCATTACCTAGAATAGGCCCTTCACAACCAGCTATCTAGACTGGAAGCATTTTGCCTAGTGAGTGTCACCCAGGTGTGACTGCCTGTGAAATATAGACACATTGTCAATATTCATAACTTCAGATAGAAAAATGATACATTCATACAGATAGAATAATCATATTCAGCAAATCATAACTTTTCCAATGACCCCTTACATGACCCATCTTGTACAAAATGCATCATAATTATGCCATAATTATATCGTAATAATATTATGTTGAATATGGGGTGTAGAGTCATACCCCCATTCTTCTGTCTTGGTAGGGTCATACTGGAGGTCACACAGCAGCATTCTGACTGCCTTTTTCATAGAGTAGGAGGCAAACTCTTGCTGTACGCTTTCTTTGGGATTGAGAAGTGTTTGCTTAATTTGCTGAGGTTTGTATGATTTCTGTGTGGCTAGATTGATAGATTATAAAGCTAGAAGGGACCCTGATGATCTCTGATTTCCTCTGTAACACAGGCCATAGGACTTCCCTGAACTAAGTTCTGTTTAAACTAGAGCAGTTCTTTTAAAAAATAAATCTAGAAAATCAAATCTTGATTTTTTGTTTGTTTGTTTTAAATGCCAACGGTAGAGAATCCACCACAATCCTTGGTAATTTGTTCCAATAGTTGGTTACATCCACTGCTAAAAATGTGCCCCTTACTCCCAGTCTGAATTTATCTAGCTTCAACTTCCAGCCGTTGTTTTACCTTTTGTCTACTAGATTGAAGAGTCTTCTATTACCAAATTTCTGTTCCCCATGTAGGTACTTATAGACTATGATCAAGCCTGTCATAGTGTGCCTGATCCATTTAGGAGGAAATGGGACCTGTCCCCTGTGGCTAAGTAGATACTTCTGTGGGTCCAGTTTAGCTATTTGAGTACACCTTGGGCTAATTAAATTGAAGTTATCAGTTCCAGCTGGGGAGGGCCAGGAGCACGTTCTATAAAGAGGAAATAGGAAGAGAAGGGCTGGAGAAGACCCTCTCTGGGGTTAGAGAGGCAGAACTGTTTGGAGCAAAAGCTCAGGCAGGGGCAGCTGGAAAGGGTTCCCAGAATCTCCCAGAGGAGACAGAAGCCCACACAGGGTGGTTTGTAGCTGTTTGGGACAATGGTTTAAACGCAGGGTAACAAGGACTGTTTAAGTACTGCATTTGTCAGGGGACACCATGAAGGGGAGAATCTGGCATTCCTCCATTGGCAGCCAGAGTGCCAAAAGGCTTAAGAAGGGTCTGGATGAACAGCCAGTGATGAGAAGTCACCTGAGATCATTTGAAGTTGTACCTTTTTGAGTTTTTTGTTAAGATTATGGCTTGGGGTGGGACTAGAACTCTGTAAACCAGTGTTTCTCAACCTTTTTGTGCTGGCAACCCCCTTTGGACTTAAAAATAAATGAATTGTGACCACCACCCCCATTAACACTTGAAAAAATTGCAACCCTCCCCCAACTTTAAATATCAGTAAGTAAATTATTAATAATACTTGGGCTGGCGTTAGGGGGTGGCAAGCAGGGCAATTGCCTGGGGCTGTACGCCAAGGGGGCCCCGCAAAGCTAAGTTACATGCTTAAGCCCTGGGCAACAGGGGGCTGAAGCATGTAACTTAGCTTTGCAGGGCCCCCTGTCACATGGGGCCCTGGGCAATTGCTCTGCTTGTCACCTCCTAACGCCGGCCCTACACTTGTGACCTCCCCTCCCCCCAACCCACTGTAAACCCAGTGTTTACAGCAGAAACACTGCTGTAAACCAATAAAGGACCTAGAGTGCTTTCTGTAGTGATTTGTGAAAGTTGCAGAGATGCATACCTGCCATTAGGGGTATCAGGAGGCTTCAAACTGTTAAAAAGTTGCCATTTAATCTTCTCTTGAAGTTAAAAAGGTTGAGCTCCTTGAGTCTTTTGCTGTAAGGCATGTCTTCTAATCCTTTAAACATTCTTGTGACTCTACTCTGGACCTTCTGCAGTCTATCAACATCCTCCTTCAATTGTGGGCACCAGAACTGGACACGATATTCCAGTAGTGGCCACACCAGTGCCAAATACAAAGATTAAAAATGCTTCTTATACCAACTTGAGATTCCTCTTGTTTATATAATACAAGGATCATATTTGCTCTTTCGGCCTCAGCATTGCAATGGGAGCTCGTGTTCAGCTGATTATCCACCATGGCCCCCAAATCCTCTTCAGAGTCACTGCTTCCAAGGATGAAATCCCCTATCCTGTAACCATGGCCTGGACTCTTTGCTCCTAAATGGATAACTTTACATTTAGCCACATTGAAACACATTGTTTGCTTGCAACCAGTCTGCCAAGTGATCCAGATAGCTCTGTATCAGTGACCTGCCCTCCTCATTATTTACCACGCCTCCAATCTTTGTGCTATTTGCGAACTTTATCAGTGATGATTTTGTTTTCTTCTAGTTCATTATTAAAAATGTTAAATAGTTAAGGGCCAAGAACTAATACCTGCATGATCTAACTGGAAACATAGCTACTCAATGACTATTCCCCATTTACGATTGCATTTTGAGACGTGTCATTTAGCTATCAGAGGGGTAGCCGTGTTAGTCTGGATCTGTAAAAAGCAACAAAGAGTCCTGTGGCACCTTATAGACTAACAGACGTATTGGAGCATAAGCTTTCGTGGGTGAATACCCACTGCATCTGACGTCTGTTAGTCTATAAGGTGCCACAGGACTCTTTGTTGTCATTTAGTTAGTTTTTTTTTAATCTATTTAACATGTGCCATGTATATTTGTATATCATTCTAGCTTCTTAATCAGAATATTGTGTGGTACCAAGTCAAATGCCCTACAGAAATCTAGGTCTATTACATTACATTGTCAAGAACCATGTAAAATCAACCTAACGTCCTCCTTTGACAGAGTAACAAGCCTTGAAGATGGGGGAAGCAGTAGATATGAAATATCTCGACTTCAGTAAGGCTTTTGATATTGTTTCACATGACCTTATCATAAGCAAACTAGGGACATATAGCCTAGACCAGTGGTTCTCAACTGGGAATATGCATACCCCTGGGGGTACGCAGAGGTCTTCCAGGAGGTACATCAACTCATCTAGATATTTGCTTAGTTTTACAACAGGCTACATAAAAAGCACTAGCAAAGTCAGTACAAACTAAAATTTCACACAGACAATGACCTGTTTATACGGCTCTATATACTATACACTTAAATATAAATACAATATTTATATTCCAATTGATTTATTTTATAATTATATGGTAAAAATGAGACAGTAAGCAATTTTTCAGTAATAGTGTGCTATGACACTTTTATATTTTTATGCCTGATTTTGTAAACAAGTAGTTTTTAAGTGAGTTGAAACTTGGGGTATGCAAGACAAATCAGACTCCTGAAAGGGGTACAGTAGTCTGGAAAGGCTGAAAGCCACTGGTCTAGACAATCCTTCTATAAGCTGGGTGCACAACTGGTTGGAAAACCGTACACAGAAGTTATCAATGATTCGCAGTCAAACTGAAAGGGCATATCAAGTGGGGTCCCGCAGGGGTCTGTCCTGGGTTTGGTTCTATTCAATATTTTCATAAATAAGTTGGATAATGGCATAAAGAGTACACTTATAATACTTACAGACAATACCAAGCTGGGGGCGGCAGATGGGAGGGTTACAATAATTTTGGAGGACAGGAATAGAATAATGACCTTGACAAACTGGGGAAATGATCTGAAATAAATAGGATGAAATTCAGTGAGGAAAAGTGCCCAAAACTCAAAAGGTAATAATAATAACAAAATTTTTTTAAGTACATCAGAAGCAGGAAGCCTGCTAAACAACCAGTGGGGCCCCTGGACGATCGAGATACAAAAGGAGCACTTAAAGACGATAAAGTCATTGCGGAGAAACTAAATGAATTCTTTGCTTCAGTCTTCACGGCTGAGGATGTTAGGGAGATTCCTAAACCTGAGCCGTCCTTTGTAGGTGACAAATCTGAGGAATTGTCACAGATTGAAGTGTCACTAGAGGAGGTTTTGGAATTAATTGGTAAACTTAACAGTAACAAGTCACCGGGACCAGCTGGCATTCACCCAAGAGTTCTCAAAGAACTCAAATGTGAAATTGCAGAACTATTAACTATGGTTTGTACCCTGTCCTTTAAATCAGCTTCTGTACCCAATGACTGGAAGATAGCTAATGTAATGCCAATATTTAAAAAGGGCTCTAAGGTGATCTCGGTAATTACAGACCGGTAAGACTAATGTCAGTACTGGGCAAATTAGTTGAAACAATAGTAAAGAATAAAATTGTCAGACACATAGAAGAATATAGATTGTTGGGCAAAAGTCAACATGGTTTCTGTAAAGGGAAATCATGTCTTACTAATCTATTAGAGTTCTTTTGAAGGAGTCAACAACCATATGGACAAGGGGGATTCAGTGGACATAGTGTACTTAGATTTCCAGAAAGCCTTTGACAAGGTCCCTCAACAAAGGCTCTTACGTAAATTAAGTTGTCAAGGGATAAGAGGAAAGATCCTTTCATGGATTGAGAACAGGTTAAAAGACAGGGAACAAAGGGTAGGAATAAATGGTAAATTTTCAGAATGGAGAGGGGTAACTGGTGGTGGTCTCCAAGGGTCAGTCCTAGGACCAATCCTATTCAACTTATTCATAAATGATCTGGAGAAAGGGGTAAAAAGTGAGGTGGCAAAGTTTGCAGATGATACTAAACTGCTCAAGATAGTTAAGACCAAAGCAGACCGTGAAGAACTTCAAAAAGATCTCACAAAACTCAGTGATTGGGCAACAAAATGGCAAATGAAATTTAATGTGGATAAATGTAAAGTAATGCACATTGGAAAAAATAACCCCAACTATACATACAATAGGATGGGGGCTAATGTAGCTACAACTAATGAGGAAAGAGATCTTGGAGTCATCGTGGATAGTTCTCTGAAGACGTCCACGCAGTGTGCAGCAGCAGTCAGAAAAGCAAACAGGATGTTAGGAATCATTCAAAAAGGAGATAGAGAATAAGACGGAGAATAGCTTATTGCCCTCATATAAATCCATGGTACACCCACATCTTGAATACTGCGTACAGATGTGGTCTCCTCACCTCAAAAAAGATATACTGGCATTAGAAAAGGTTCAGAGAAGAGCAACTAAAATGATTAGGGTTTTGGAACGGATCCCATATGAGGAGAGATTAAAGAAGCTAGGACTTTTCAGCTTGGAAAAGAGGAGACTAAGGAGGGATATGATAGAAGTATATAAAATCATGAGTAGTGTGGAGAAAGTGAATAAGGAAAAGTTATTTACTTGTTCCTATAATATAAGAACTAGGGGCCACCAAATGAAATTAATGGGCAGCAGGTTTAAAACAAATAAAAGGAAGTTCTTCTTCACACATTGCACAGTCAACCTGTGGAACTCCTTGCCTGATGAGGTTGTGAACGCTAGGACTATAACAGGGTTTAAAAGAGAGCTAGATAAATTTATGGAGGTTAAGTCCATGAACAGCTATTAGCCAGGATGGGTAAGGAATGGTGTCCCCAGCCTCTGTCAGAGGGTGGAGATGGGTGGCAGGAGAGAGATCACTTGAACTGTTAGGTTCACTCCCTCTGGGACACCTGGCATTGGTCACTGTCGGTAGACAGGATATTGGGCTGGATGGACCTTTGGTCTGACCTAATATGGCCATTCTTATGTGCACAGTACTACATTTAGGAAGAAATAATCAATTGCACAAATACAAAATGGGAAATCACTATATAGGAAGGAGTAGTACAAAAAGGATCTGGGGTCATAGTGAATCACAAATTAAATATGAGTCAACAATGTAATACTGTTGCCGGGAGGGGGGGGGAAGGAAGGTAAATATCATCCTGAGATGTATTAGCAGGAATGTTGCGAGCAAGACATGAGAAGTAATTCTCCCCCTCAACTCAGCACTGATAAGATCTTAACTGGGAGTACTGTGTCCAGGTCTGGACAGCATACTTCAGGAAAGATGTGTACAGATTGGAGAAAGTCCAGAGGAGAGCAACAAAGGTCTAGAAAATATGACTGATGAGGAAAGATTGAAAAAAAAAAAAAAAAAAAAAAGAGAAGACTAAAGGGGAACATAACAGTCTTTAAGTACATGAAAGGCTGTTATAAAGTGGAGCGTGATAAAATTTTTCTCCTTATCCATTGAGGACAGGACATAAAATAATGGGCTTAAATTGCAATAAGGGAGTTTAGATTAGATATTAGGAAAAACTTCCTAACTGTAAGGGTAGTTAATTAGTGGAACAAATTAACTAGAGTTGTCATTAAAGGTTTTTAAGAACAAATTAAACAAACACCGTCTGGACAGTCTAGATAATCCGGCTTCAGTGCAGGGGACTGGAGTAAATGACCCATCGAGATCCCTTCTAGTCCTATGTGTCTATGATTTTATGATTGCCTTACCTTTATCAGCCAAACTTAAACCAGTGTCCCTAAATCCAGTATTAATTATATTCCTTTAATTCTTTAACAATCGAATCCTGTATCACCCATTGCTTTTCTTTTCCTGGAATCTATGTTGGGCTGACACGCCTATAATTGCCCAGGTCATCCCTTTACCCTTTTTTAACTTGGTTCAACATTAGCTTTCTGCCAGCCCTCTGTAACTTCCCCAGTATTCTAAGACTTATAGAAAATTGACATTAATGGTCCACATAGCTCCTCCACCAGTTCTTTTGGGACTCTTTGATGTAAATTATCTGGACCTGCTGATTTTAAAAATATCTGACTTTAGTAGCTGTTACTGTTTAACATCCTCTTGACTTACTGTTGGACTAGAAAGATAATGATGAGACTATATCATCTGGCTTTTTTCCAAATAAACAGGAGAACTTATTGAACACTTCCTTTTCTGCATTATTATTGAAAATTCTACCACTTAGGAACAAAAAGAATCCTAACATACTTAAACCAAAAAAAACCCCTCCAGCTGTGTGCAGTCTACCTCTGTTCATGGCTCTGAGACTTGTGACTTTTCAAATAAATTTGTGCTGGCCAGGGTCCTCCAGTGCAGTGGCACGGTTGCTGGTATGAGGGGTTGGCCCAGAAAGTTTGATGGTCCGGTGAGGAATAAACTAAGTTTATAAGGAAGGTGATAATAATCTCATTTGTTGCTGTGAAACAAAATAAGAGACTATAAAGCCCTAAGGGTTGCTGACCTTTTCCTGGGGGTAGTGGTGGGGCTGCCTTGGGCACTCATCACCTGTGTACGGTGATGGGGAAAGACAGTCACTGAGGAATAGCCTTACCTTCTTGATGCCAGTAGGGTAGGAGCTGTCTTATGCTTGCTCTCACTGCTGTTGAGGGCGGGGGAGGGAGGTGTCTGCGGTTTCTTGGTGTTGCTGCAGGCTGAGTGTAGCTGCTTCCCTGTGTAGACTGTGGGGCATAACCCTTCTGTGTACTTCTCTTTCCTGGTTAGTATTTTGTGACAATTCTGAAGGCCAAAGGGACACTGCAGCCAGCTGTGCGGGAAGCCATCTTTGGGCTCCTGGAATCCATACATTGCACCAGCCAGTAAGTGACCAGCTTGAGGGAGTACCACACATGGGTGGGAGAGTGGGTGGGTGGGAGATAACTAATCTTGGTGGGGCTTGGAGATGTGCCCAGGGAGCTGCTGACCTGTGCACATCTATCCAGATAGCCAGAATGTCCATAGCTATGAGAAATATTTGGTTATTTTAAACACCTTGATCGATCGGTCCTTCCACCCTCATATAGATTGTGCCAATCACAACACATCTTCCATTCTTCTTGTATCCTGGCCTTCCTTCTCCATGTGCGGCCATGTCTTTTCACGATAAAATCTTCCCATCTCTTTGGAGGTCGGCCGAGTGGTCGTTTCAGTTCCCGTGGGTACCACTCGGCAACAGGCTGCAGTCCATCGATTGTCAATGAGCCTCACTATATGCCTGGCCCATCGCATTTTACTATGCCTGCTCTAAATGACGTCCCGCACTCCACTTTGCTGTCTGATCACTTCACTGGGGACTCGGTTGTGGATTTTAAACAACAGTCTGTTAAGGGGAGGGCCTTTATAGGCCTCCATTTTCATACTACACAGGTGGCCTATTTGGAAGGGAGGTAAGCTGGTATTGAGAGACATAATTCTTTGTCCATCTCAGTCTAGCCAGGTTGAAAACTAATCATGCTGTTTATTGTCTTGTAACCTGTACTGCCACCTGAGAAATATATAGTTTGTCTCCATTCCTGGCCCAGATGCTTTTTACCATGTCAGCTCAGAAATTAGAACATTTGCTATGTCCTGAAAACGTTTGTTATTTGGGCTGTTCCCCTATTTACCTGATCTGCCATAAAAATAAGAAAAAAAGTATGTGAAAGAGAGGCTACTTTTGACCTCCGTGAAATCATGTACTCCTCATACTTTTTTTTCTTATTTTCCTATATCATTTTACGGGTGGTGATTTTACAGGTGTAACTAATTTTAGAGAAGGGCTAATTTTGTATTTTAATTTGTGTGTTTAAAATTTGTTTCTGTTTTTGGAGTTGTTGATTCTAAATTTTTTTTTTTTTTAATATTAGCCATAAGCTATTGCACATATAAGGTACTATATTATTAAACTAAACTATTAATATGCCTACCCACATGCTGATCACTTGCTGGGTAGAGTTTTTTTAACCCTAGAAAGTGAGCTTTCCAATGTTTTAGAGAATATTCTGTTTAGTTCCCACTGGATCCCTTGAGTATGTATCCTGGATTTAATTTCTGGGTGTGAGGGGGGTGACAGACCCCAAAATGATGGCTAGAACAGGGCTTGAACTAGAGGGAGCCAAGGCAATTTTGGTTATCATGTAGCCCTCTCAGTGAGCTGCTGTCCTTGCACACAGGATTCTGCTGCTTCACTTGGAGAGAGGGCACTTGGAGCTAGGATTGGAGGGTTTCTGTCAGAAGCTGGAGCTCTATGGCCACTATGCTGAAAACTTGGAGCAAGCTAAGAAAACCCTGCAGGTGAGTGCCCCCTCTGCCCTTCTTGTGTCATGCCACTCTTCTGGCATAGCTATATCCCCTCTTTCATTCCAGAGATAGCAGTGAGGGACCAATTGTTTCCTGTTCCAAATTGTTGCCCCCCTACACCCCCCCCCAGCCCATGATGAAATATTCAATACTTATTTAGCACTTCACGCTTCCAAAACTAGAGATTTAAATAAAGGGGGATCATGAGGGAGTACAGCTTTTCCTCTTCTAAAATCAAGAGTTTCCCTTCTGGTTTGGGGGAATTTGGCTCCTGCTCCTCCTCTGGTAGGCTCAGTGTGAACTCACCAGGCAAGGGAATTTGAAAAGGGATCATTAGGAAGGAGGAGCGTAGGCTCAGTGTGAACTCACTAGGCAAGGGAATTTGAAAAGGGATCATTAGGAAGGAGGAGCTGGTGTTTGGCTGGAGAATTACCAGAGCTCCTAGCCTTTCCCATTACTGGGTAAAGCACCAAGAGAACCCTGACAAGGGGACTCCCAGCTAGAGTATCTTTCCTTTGCCACCTCCTCAAATCTACCTTCTCCTATAGGAGAGGGGAAAGAGACCTCCCTTCCATTCTTGCCAGGTCCCTCTCAAAACACGTAGTATGTCTTACATAAAATCCTCTTTTAAATTACTTGTATTCTAAAGTTAGGTAAATTGCATGAAGGATAAAAGTCTTCCTCAGAAGGACCCCCTTTTCCCTCTGACTTTTTAAAATTTTAAAATCAATGCAGATTTCCCAACTCCCAGAGACATTGAGGTGGGAAGCACTAAGGATGTGCTTTTGCCCACCTCTGGGTGCATGCATACATGCACTCTGTTGGCCTCCTTGGAGGATAGGAATATCTCTCAGATACACTTGTCTTTAGTCTTGTCACCATAAGATGATGCAAGGCTGCATCTCCACATCATATTAAGCTGGTGATAAGTGCCACCAAAATTAGTGAGCTCTTCACTCCTATATCTACTTTAGACACTGTTTTATAAGTGTTTATAAGAACTAGTTTATCTTTCTCATGCACACACATACATTTATGAGGTGGGTCAGTACAGTTATCCTCTCTGAAACTGGGAAATAGTGGCTTGGAGAGGGAGAAGTGGCTCGCCGAATGTCATAAAATCAGTTGGTGTCAGATGGGTTTAGATAGGACTTGGGAGTTCTGGTTCTTCTTCAGGTATGTGTCAGTCTGGATCCCACTCTAGGTGTACATGTGTCTCATGCACAGGACCGGATATTTTTGACTAGCAGTGTCCATCAGGGTGGTGGATGTTCCCAGTGACTCTTCGTGCTCTTTTTACAGGGCATAAAAGGGGGTGCTGGACTCTTACTGAATAGGGGAGGCAACCTACTGACACATAATTTGGAAAAAGCTGAAGTACTAAATGCTTTTTTTGCCTTGGTCATCACAGGCAAGGTCAGCTCCCAGACTGCTGCACTGGGCAGCACAGTATGGGGAGGAGATGACCAGCCCTCAGTCGTGAAAGAACAGGTTAAGGACTCTTTAATAAAGCTGGACATGCACAAGTCCATGGGGCTGGATCTAATGCATCCAAGGGTGCTGAGGGAGTTGGCTGATGTGATTGCAGAGCCATTGGCCGTTATCTTTGAAAACTCGTGGCGATCGGGGGGAGGTCCTGGACGATTGGAAAAAGGCAAATATAGTGCCCATCTTTTAAAAAGGAAAGAAGGAGAATCTGGGGAACTACAGACCGATCAGCCTCACCTCAGTCCCTGGAAAAAATCATGGAGCAGGTCCTCAAAGAATCCATTTTGAAGCACTTGGAGGCGAGGAAGGTGATCAGGAACAGTCAACATGGATTCACCAAGGGCAAGTCATGCCTAACCAACCTGATTGCCTTCTATGATGAGATAACTGGCTCTGTGCATATGGGGAAAGCATGGACATGATGTACCTTGACTTTAGCAAAGCTTTCGATATGGTCTCCCACGGTATTCTTGCCAGCAAGTTAAAAAAGTATGGATTGGATGAATGGACTATAAGGTGGATCGAAAGCTGGCTACATCGTCAGGCTCAATGGGTAGTGATCAATGACTCAATGTCTAGTTGGCAGCTGGAATCAAGTGGAGTGCCCCAGGTGTCTGTCCTGGGGCCAGTTTTGTTCAACATCTTCATTAATGATCTGGATGATGGGATGGATTGCACCCTCAGCAAGTTCGCAAATGACACTAAGCTGTGGGAGAGGTAGATGAGCTGGAAGGTAGGGATAGGGTCTAGAGTGACCTAGACAAATTGGAGGATTAGGCCAAAAGAAATCTGATGAGGTTCAACAGGGTCAAGTGAAGAGTCCTGCACTTAGGATGAAAGAAGCCCATGCACTGCTGCAGGCTGGGGACTGACTAGCTAAGCAGCAATTCTGCAGAAAAAGACCTGGGGACTACAGTGGATGAGAAGCTGGATATGAGTCAGCAGTGTGCCCTTGTTGCGAAGAAGGCTAATGGCATATTTGGGCTGCATTAGTAGGAGCATTGCCAGCAGTTCGAGTGAAGTGATTATTCCCCTCTATTTGGCACTGGTGAGGCCACATCTGGAGTATTGCGTCCAGTTTTGGACCCCCCACTACAGAAAGGATGTGGATAAATTGGAGAGAGTCCAACAGAGGGTAACAAAAATGATTAGGGGGCTGGGGCACATGACTTACGAGGAGAGGCTGAGGGAACTGGGCTTATTTAGTCTGCAGAAGAGAAGAGTGAGGGGGGATTTGATAGCAGCCTTCAACTACCTGAAGGGGGGTTCCAAAGAGGATGGAGCTAGGCTGTTCTCAGTGGTGGCAGATGACAACAAGAAGCAGTGGTCTCAAGTTGCAGTGAGAGAGGTCTAGGTTGGATATTAGGAAACACTATTTCACTAGGAGGGTGGTGAAGCACTGGAATGGGTTACCTAGAGAGGTGGTGGAATCTCCATCCTTAGAGGTTTTTAAGGTCCGGCTTGACAAAGCCCTGGATGGGATGATTTAGTTGGTGTTGGTCCTGCTTTGAGCAGGGGGTTGCACTGGATGACCTCCTGAGGTCTCTTCCAACCCCAATCTTCTTTGATTCTATGATCTTCTCTCAGTTCCTTCTTTACACCATGGCAGCGAGATGGAATCCAGCTGGTGTCTCACCCACTACACCTTAGCTCGGGCTTGAACACCTCGAAATCTTCTGAGTATCCTCAGAACAACCTATCACCGTAATCTGTTCTATTACTTGTTTGAATCAAATGTTGCTGCTCAGACCACCCTGTACATTCCCTGCTTCCCGCCCCCACCCCCCACACACACAGGAACTAAAAATGTGGGACTCTAAACGCAGATGTTTTTAGCCTTGCCTATCCTCTGGACTAATTCCTGTAAACAATAGGCACAGCAGGTGTGTGTTCTGCTTAGGAGAATCGATATCCTAAGCAGGTGCTTGGTCTGCCTATCTTTCTCCGCAAGGACTGTCAAGTCCTAAGATACACCTCCTGGATCAGATAGAGCCTGTTTTTTTCTGGAGCAAAGACCCTTCTAATGCTCAAGCCCACGTTGTCCAGCAATCAATCAAGGAGGCAGGGAACTCTGAAGACCTCCTCAGAGAAAAATGATGCTGAGACAATACCTGGTGCCGGCATTGACATTGGTACTGGCATTCCCTCTAGTACTGAAACCACTAACAGTCTCGACACTAAAGTTGATACCTCAGAAGTCGAAGCAGAGTGCAACAATCGGCTTCTCTGAGCACTGGAGTGGGAGCTTGAGAAGGAGGTTGGTGTCCTCTCAGAGGCACAAGAAAATATTACGGAAACAAGCTGGCCAGGTCCTGCATGATGTTGAGGACTGGCAAGAAGAAGCAGACTGTGATGCAGCAGGCTCCGCTGGGTCCACTACCAGCAGTGTCCCTGCCAATGTCGACTCTGGCAGAACAGACTCAGAATGCACAAATACTGACACAGATCTTGGTACTGACAGCACTCTACCAACAGCATCGCCTATGGAGGAGGTGTACCATTCCTCTCCATCCCCAGAGCACACTTTTTTTCTCGTTTCTCCTCCAGTGTTCCCTTTAATTTTTTACATCCATGTGCAGAATTAATTTTGTTGTGTGCACCAATATGGAGGTGATGTGTGATGCATGGAGCTTAGAGGGAACTTAGCTCCTCTCTAAGTTCCATGAGGGCTGCCACTGAGAAACTTCTACAGAGCTCAACCACTGATCCAGCCAACAACCCATTGGCCACTGATACACATACAGGATGCCACCATGGCCCTATTGGGGCCCACCTTCACAAGCCTGAAGGAGCTGGTGCCTGCCATTATGGAGGAGGAGAAAATCCACTTACTCAAGAGGCTTTCCTAGCAAGATCTGTCACTGGAGCACCAAAAGGAGCAAGATTCAGAAGTGTGCCAATATCCTTTGTCACTTCCTAAGGATCTATCTTCATCTTTGCTGAATGAGATGGTAGACCTGGCACTGGACGATTTCAAGGCTTTTCAGGAGTTCCTTGTGCAGATTTTTGACACCTTGGCGATAGAGACTGCAGTCATCTCTGAAAAATCCCACAAGTTATTTGACATTTTCTGTTGGCCCTGCCTGCCCTTCCCGTAAATGAAGGACTCCTAGATCCAGTGAGAACTCTGTGGTAGACACAGTCATTATAATACCAACATCGAAACTAATTGAGAAATGGTACCTACCAGTTACCCCCTTGAGGTCTGAGTACTTTTATAGCCATGCCAACCCTGGCGCCTAGTTGTCTTGACTATTCAAGAGAAGTCAAGTTCTATCAAGAGCATACCAAAACACAAATATCCCAAACATTTAGATCTGTTTGCAAGAGAACTGTACTCATTGGCTTTACTTCAGTTGAGGGTGGCCAACTACCAGGCCTTACTGGGCAAATATGATTTGACTAGGGACAGCATGACACCCTTTGTGGCTAAGCTTGCTCATGAGAGCAGAGAGGAACTAAAACACATAACACAGGAAGGGCAACTGCTGGCCAAAATGGTCTTGCAGACAACAGTGGATGCCTCGGATATCATGGCTGGGTCCACAACCACTGCAGTGACCATGCAGAGAGAATTGTGGCTTCAGGATTTGGGTATCCCCCAAGAGGTACAAGCCACAAATGAGAACGTGCCCTTTGAGAGCTTGGAATTATTGCACAAGAGGACTGACTGATCTACCTACACTCACTTGAAATTGTCTAAAGCAATTTTGCACTCCTTGGGAATCCTCACCCCTCCATTCTAGTGAAAGGTGTCCCATTTGTTATAATTGAGGCCTAGCAGGCCTACATTAATTGTTAGCCTAACCAATGAAAAGTGGGTAAAGGTTTATGAATTGTCATAATGATTTGTTGTATAAAACTCTTTAAGAAAAGATATGAGAAGGAGACAGACTGAATTAATTTAAACGAAGAGTCTACTGATAATGCTCAAGTACTGTGTTAAGATTATGACTGGTGTAAAAGAAGAGCAGGAATCAATTAACTAAAATTGGTGTGTTGGAAATATGGCCTAATTAGTTGTAAGAATAATGAGGATGACTTATTCTACTCATTGCCTTTTGGGGGTCCTTAAAAAGACTTCGGGGAGAGGAGAGAAAAGAACTTTTTACCATCATCATGTCTGCGGCAGAAGGATTGTTGCCATGACACCAGACCTTAATGGTCAAGTATCACCACTGAAATATCATCGCTGCGCCAGTGAGGTCCCAACCTAATATGTTTGAGATCCTGCTCTGTCTTCCCCTCCCTCGTGTGATCCTTTCTGCCTCCTATCTCTCACTCTAGGCTTTCCGCTTGATCCTGAAATCAGCTGCGCTGCAGGGTATCAGCGTGGTGATAACATAGAACTGTAGGACTGGAAGAGACTGCGACAGATCATCTATCCAGTCCCCTGCACTGAGGCAGGACAAAATATTATCTACACCATACCTGACAGTTGTTTGGAGGTTTTTAAGAACAGATTAGACAATGACAGAGATTCCACAACCTTCCTAGGTAATTTGTTCTAGTGCTTAACTATCCTTACCTTTAGGAAGTTTTTCCTAATTTCTAACCTAAATCTCCCTTGCTCCAATTTAAGCCCATTACTTCTCGTCCTGTCCTCAGTGGTTAAAGAGAACAATTTTATCATGCTCTTCCTAACAACAGCCTTTCATGTACTTGACTACTATAATCATTTCCCTCCTGAGTCTTCTCTTCTCCAAACTAAATAAACCCATTTTTTTTTTCAATCTTTCCTCATCAGTCATATTTTCTAGACCTTTGTTGCTCTCTAGACTTTCTCCAATTTATCCACATCTTTTCTGAAGTGTAGTGCCCAGAACTGGACACAGTACTCCCGATTGAGACCTTATCAGTGCTAAGTAGAGTGGAAGAATAACTTTGTGTCTTGCTTACAACGCTCCTGCTAATATGTCCCACAATGATATATACTTTTTTTTGAGGGGGTGGGGCAATATTTTTACATTGTTGACTCATATTTAGTTTGTGATCCACCATAATCCCAGATCTTTTTCTGCAGTACTCCTTCCTAGGTAGGTAGTTCCCATTTTGTATTTGTGCAGTTGATTATTCCTTCCTAAATGTAGTACTGTGCACTTTTCCTTAGAACATATGAATGGCCATATTGGGTCAGACCAAAGGTCCATCTAGTCCAGTATCCTGTCTTCCGACAGCGGCCAATGCCAAGTGCCCCAGAGGGAATGAACAGAACAGGTAATCAAGTGATCCATCCCGTCGCCCATTCCCAGCTTCTGGCAAACAGAGGCTAGGGACACCATCCCGCCCATCCTGGCTAATAGCCACTGATGGACCTATCGTCCGTGAATTTATTTAGTTCTTTTTTGAACCCTGTGATAGTCTTGGCCTTTACAACATCCTCTGGCAAAGAGTTCCACAGGTTGACTCTGAGTTGTGTGAAGAAATACTTCATTTTATTTGTTTAAACCTGCTGCCTATTAATTTCATTTGGTGACCCCTGGTTTTTGTGTTATGAGAAGGAGTAAATAACACTTCCTTATCTACTTTCTCTACACCAGTCATGATTTTATAGGCCTCTATCATACTTAATCCGTATTGAATTTTATCCTGTTTATTTCAGATCATTTCTCCAGTTTGTCTAGAGCATTTTGAATTTTAATCCTGTTCTCCAAAGTGTTTGCAAACCTCCTCCACAAGCTTAGTATCATCCACAAGCTTTACAAGTATACTCTCTATCCCATTGGCTAACTCATTTATGATGATATTGAATAGACCCAAACTCAGGATAGATCACTCAGAAATCAAGGCGTTGGATTGCAAGGGAGGGTCATGGGAACCCTACTCTTTCCGCCTTCATATGGGAGGGGGCATAAGGGGGCATGTGCCATCCCAATGGACACTGCTAGCCGCAACAAATTGTCTCACATGCGTAAGGTCCATGCACACCTGTAATGTGGTCTGTGGCTCCCAACAGCTTGAAGAACCCAGTTACTGTAGAGTAAGTAAATGTTCTTTTCTAGGCCCCCTGCTCAAACTACTAAAATATACTGCTTCTTTCTGGTACTTCAAACCTATGTTTCATCTTTGCTTGGTCACACACAGGAGCAGGTGAAGAAGAATAAGGCATTTTGCCGGTTTAAGAAGCTTCAAGAGTCTCGACCTGAGTTCCTGGGATGGCAGCTGGAGGATCTGCTCCCTCTGCCACTGCAGAGGCTCCATCAGTAAGGAAGCAGCCTTGAGCCTTCAGATGTCATTTTAGCACCAAGATTAGCACTAGGTGCTAGGAATCAGAGGTGAAGAGAGGGGACCCCATGGAACTGTAGTCTGTTGCTGGTGGACAGAGGTAGAGTGGCAGTAGTGACCCCAGGTCAGAACATTCCATTGCAGTCCACACAGATTCCAAGGTGTGTGTGTGGTGGGGATACAGGGAGGTAGGCAGCTGTCTGAGGTCTCTCCAGATTGTGGAAAGACATTCAGTGGCATAAGCTCTTGCCCCCTGAGCAATTCCCAGATTGTGGTGGTGCCTTGCCACAGGGTCTCCCATGTGGATGCTGCAGGACTCCTTCACTGAGTATGCCAAATTGCTAGGGGAGATAATGGGGCATTATTGGTTGCTGTGAGTGCTGGCTCTAATCTCATTAAATCCAGATTTGAGTGGGTAGGGTCTCTGTCTTTCCAGCATCTGACTGAGACTTGACAACTGGACAAGAAAAAATTGGCTGAAGTTGGTTCACACTGGCAGAAGTGGTGCCGTTTGATAGGTTCTGTGTCTGCCCACTCTTTATATGGGTTGCTGTCTCTCGGACATTCTGTATCTCCCTTTTTGCACCTGCATGGTTTTAGGAGGAGATGGAGGCACCAGAGAGCCATAGAACCTTCTGTGGTTGATCAGAGGCTGTACCCTTTCCTCTTTTTTGATATCTGCCACAGTAATCCAGGTCTATTCTGCTTAGGGCTTTCCTTTAAGAGCAGCCATCCTGATGGGTAGGAAGAAGGTTGTCTGCATGTGGCGGTTTGGAGGCTAATTTAGCTTGAGGGAGCCATGGGGAGGTCCAGATGTAGGGTCTTTGCTGAGACTCCAGTTTGAGAAGTACATTTATAGTTCCTTTGATGCTGATAGGTAAACAAAACATCTGATGGGGAGGGCATTTCACTTGTCCAGGGCATCCCTCAGTCAGGGAGAGGGACTCCAGAACACTTTAGTCTCCTGGACCATGGTGGTGGCTGTAGACATGAGATGTAGGAACATAGGAATTGACAGTCTGGGTCAGATCTGAGGTCCATCTAGTCCAGTATCTTGTTTTCGACAGAGGCCACTGTCAGATACTTCATCTGTAGTATGCAGAGGCTGGATAATTTGCCCACCACATTGGGTCTGGTCCTCTAATAGTTGGAGATTGGTTTAAGACCTGAAGTGTGATGATTATTATTCCTTTTTAAATGTTTATCACTACAGTAACTCCTCACTTAATGTTGTAGTTATGTTCCTGAAAAATGCGACTTTATGCGAAACGATGCTAAGCGAATCCAGTTTCCCCATAAGAATGAATGTAAATGGGGGGGAGGGTTAGGTTCCAGGGAATTTTTTTCCCAGACAAAGACATTATATACATATACAGTATAAGTTTTAAACAATTTTAAACAAACGGTTTAATATTGTACACAGCAATGAATGATTGTGAAGCTTGGTTGAGATGGTGGAGTAAGAGGGTGGAATATTTCCCAGGGAATGCCTTGCTGCTAAATGACGAATTAGTACTCGGCTGAGCCCTCAAGGGTTAATACACTGTTGTTAATGTAGCTTCACGCTCTACAAGGCAGCATGGATTGAGGCAGGAGGGAGGAAACACAATAGATGCAGGGCAATAGCTGCAAACATTTCCCTGCAAAAATTGAACATGATGATGAGCCCACGCTATCCAGCTGGAGCGCACCACTCCCTCCTTCTGACAGCACATGAACGGCTGCCCAGGTGCTGACTTTCCAAAGTGCTGGGGGGGTGCGTGCATGAGTGAGAGAGAGAGATGTGCATTGCCCCTTTAAGTACACTGAGCCCACTTCAAGTATGTTGCCCTTTTAAGCAGATCAGCCAGTTCAGACAGGAAGCAACAGCTTCCAGCAAGCTCCCTCCTTTCTGTGCCTGAGCCCTGTCCCCCTCCTCTGCTTTGTGGAGAGGGGGTACAGAGTGAGGGGGCAGGAGCAGGGGAACATCCTGATATCCGCACCCCTCTTACCTTTCCCCCAGCAAGCAGGAAGCTCCTGGGAGCAGCTCCAAGGCAGAGGGACAGCTGAACTTCTGCTAGGCAGCTGCTGAACCACATATCTTACAGGGAATTTAGGGGAGGTGATGGGGGGGGGGGCTGCTGGCCCCTCCGGTTCTAAGCCCCACAAGGAGGGGCTGCTCTTCCAGAGAATCCTGCAAGCAGTGGTCAAAGCAGGCAGCTGCCAAATGACATTATAAGGGAGCATTGCGCAACTTTAAATGAGCATGTTCCCTAACTGATCAGCGACGTAACAATGTTAACCGGGACGACTTTAGGTGAGGAGTTACTGTAATTATTATTAGGATAATTGATATTTTTGTTATGCATATGTGTCAAATCCCTTTTTGAATATTCCCAAGTTCCTGGTCTACATGGGTCAGGAGAACAATGGTATATGTGGGGAGAAGAAGGGGGAACTGACTGTTTTGAGAGAGGGGAAGTGCTTCAAGACTCTGACTGATTAGTCCTCCCTTTTCCAAAGGCTGGATCTTTCTCATCCCTTGTACTATCCGCAGTAGGAGATTCTGCTGATGGTGATTGTACGTGAAATGTGACTTTACCCCATCTGTCTTAGATACAAGCACTTGTTCAGAGACCTGATGGAGAACACCAGCCCGGATAGTGTGGAGTTCCAGTACCTTGCAAGTATGATGTAGATCCCAAACCTTGTTCAGGATTATTTCCTTTGCTAACAATTTAATAATCTCTCTGACCTCAAACCCTTTTTGGTGATGAGCTCTAGTAGATTACTATTTCTTTCCTTCTTCTCTCTCTTCCCCCCCCCCCGACCAAACACCCCAACTTCCTGAAACCTGATGGGATTATTAGCACAATTGGAATGTTAAAATCAGTGGTTATAACCTATTTAGGAAGGACTGAGTGGGCAAAAGGGGAAGGTGAGTAGCAGTCTGTCAAAAATGGCATTACCTGTTTCCAAGTCACTGATAACTAAGAAGAAAATAATCTTGAATGCTTATGGTATTGGTCCATTATCAGATGGAAATGGTAGAATTATCAATAATAACACAGAAAAGGTAGAGGGATCAATAAATATTTCTGTTCTGTATTTGGGGAAAAACAGATGATCTAGTTTCACCGTATGGTGATAACACTCTTTCCATTTCACTAGTATATCTGGAGGATGTTAAACTGAAGCTACTAAAGTTAGATATTTTTAAATTAGTAGGTCCAGATAATTTATGTCCAAGAGTTGTAAAAGAGTTGGCTGAGGAGCTTGCTGGACCATTAATGTTGGTTTTCAATAAATCTTGGAACACCGGAGAAGTTCCAGAAGACTGGAAGAAAGCGAATGTCGTGCCAGGTTTTAAAAAGGGTAAAAAGCGGGATGGCCAGTCGGACATTGATCCCTGGCAAGATAATGGAACGGCTGATATGGGATTCAAAAAATAAAGAACTAAAGGAGGGTAATATAATAAATGTAAATCAACATGGGTTTATAGAAAATAGATCCTGTCAAACTAACTTGATGTCTTTTTTATGAGATTACAAGTTTGGTTGATAAAGAGAATAGTGTTGACATAATCTACTTAGATATCTGTAAGGTGTTTGAGTTGGTTCCATATGACATTTTGATTAAAAAACCAGAATGGTAAAAAATTAACATTGCACACATTAAATTGATTAAAAACTGACTGATAGGTCTTAAAATGTAACTGTAAATGGGTAATCCTTATTGTTTCCAGTGGGGTCCTGCAGGCCTCAGTTCTTGACCCTATGCTATTTAACATAATTATCAATGACGTGTAAGAAAACAAAATCAACCCTGAGAAAGTTTGCAGATAGCACACAGATTTGGGGAGTGGTAAATAATCAAGAGGACAGAGTGATCTACACTTGGTAAACTGTCTGCAAGCAAACAATATGGCTACATGTAAATGTATACATGTAGGAGCAAAGAATATAGTGTATACTTACAGGATGGGGGATTCTATCCTGGGAAGCAGTGACTCTAAAAAAGATTTGCAGGTCTTGGTGGATAATCAGCTGAACATGAGTTCCCAGTGTGACACAGTGGCCAAAAGAGCTAATGCAACCCTGGGATCCATAAACTGGGATCTTGAGGAGGAGTAGAGAGGCTATTTTACCTTTATATTTGGCAATGGTGTGACCGCTGCTGGAATACTGTGTCCAATTCAAGAAGGATGTTGATAAATTGGAGAGGGTTCAGAGAAGTGCCACAAGAAATGATTGAAGGATTAGAAAACTTGCCTTATGGTGACAGACACAAGGAACTCAATTTGTTTAGCTTAACAAAGAGTCAATTGAGGGGTGACTTGATCAGTCTAAGTACCTACATGGGGAACAAATATTTACTAATGGGCTTTTCAGCCTCGTTGACAAAATGATCCAGTGGCTGGAAGTTGAAGCTAGATGAATTCAGACTGGAAATGAGGCGTACGTTTTTAAAAGTGAGTAATTAATCATAGAAACAATTTACCAAGGGTCATAGTGGATTCTCCGTCATTAACCATTTTAAAATCAAGATCAGATGTTTTTATAAAAGATCTGCTCTAGGAATTATTTTGGGGAAGTTTTATGGCCTGTGCTACACAGGAAGTCAGACTACGGTGATCTGATCACAGTGGTCCCTTCTGGTCTGAGAATCTGATTTTTTCTTCAAGTGATAGACCTATAGGTATTTGAAACGCAGGTGCGCATGCATGCCATTATTCCGGAGCCAGAAGTTTTCAGTAGCAGTGTCTGTTGACTCGCACATGTGTCGTATGTTGCCTCATGCTCCAGGTGAGGTTATAAGAGGCTATGTGGGACAACGCTCCTTCCGTTTCCTCTCACCGCCGCATGGTTGGAGTCGGAATCTTCTTTCCTCCATGCTTGTAGTCTGCTATGAGAATGCTTTGTCTGTGTATATTGTTAGCTAGTTTAGTCTTCTTGTGTAGATAGTTCATAGTTAATTAGTGTAGTTGATTTTGCCCCGCTCGGGGCCCGTCCCAACTTTGTTGAGGGACCGTGCCTCATGTTCTGGGTTCAAAAACTGTATGTTGTGCCCTCGCTCATTCTTAATGAGTGAGGAGCACTGCTGCTGCTTGTACTGCTTGGGGGATGCACATCTTGCTGCACACTGTGAGATCTGCAAGTCTTTTCCCTTGTGGACCCACCTTTTGTGATTCCGGAAATTCCTTATGGAAGAGGAGGCTCTCCACATACGGAATCCAATCCGGGTCCAGTGGAACCAACGGTGCACTGTCCTTCACCGGTGGTGAGTGCCCCACCCACTACTTCCTGTCTGGATCCGATGGGATCACTGGCACAGGACAAGTCCAAGCATGAGGGTCATAAGCTCTCTCATGGGCATCGCAGGAAGTCCCTGTTGCAGACTGCCGCTGAGCACAGCATTTGGTCCCCGAGCCATGGCATGTCGGGTGAGATGTTGCATGTGGACCCCACCTAAGCTCCCCCATTCCAGGGGTAAAGCTAAGAGGCAAAAGGTACCGGTACCCCTGACTGCCACGCCAGCTGTGTGAAGAGACAGCCCTCCATGGCATGCACCTCCATCGCAACCAGAGTTCCCACACTGCACATGCCTCCACACTCCAGCAGTCGGAGAAATGTCTCCTAGACACCTGGGCGCATAAAGCCTCTGTTCCCAATGGTGCACCCAGACCTGCTATCTCTGCTGCTCTTGGTACTGCAGCCCCCTACTCCAGTGGACACACTGCTTCTCTGGCTTCGCTTGGGCCAGAGACCACACCTGTCAGTTGCACTTGGGCCACCTGCACTGAGGGCTCCACCACTACCTGAGGTCTCTTTGGACTCAGATGGCTGTTCTGCAGAGGAACCATCATTTTCCCCTGTGTCCCGGCACAGTTCAGACTCCCAGGCGTCACCGCTGCACGAGGCAGGGTAAGCTTGGGCACCACCGCCCTGGTATAGCTATCTTTGGGGCCTCTGTACCCCTGGGACCCAACCCACTGGGCACAAATGGCTGCCCTGGGACCCATAACACTGCCGTATCCACCTTCCCAGGTCTCGCATGCTTTTGTCTGGGCTCCTGTGCTGGAACTGCCCAGTTCCGACCAGAAACAGAGACTGAGTGGGAGCCAATATCAACGGTTGTCTCATCCTCTCCCGATGAAGCCCTGATTTCCCCAGCCCTCTTGCCTCCTGATGATTAAGGCTATGGTTTGTCACGGGTATTTTTAGTAAAAGTCATGGACAGGTCACGGGCAATTAAAAATTCACGGCCTGTGACCTGTCCATGACTGATACTATAAATATTCCTGACTAAATCTTGGGGGGCAGCATGCTGGAGGGGGGTGCTCCAGGGGGAGCTGGGGCCCGCTGCTGAGGGGGGCCTGCTGCTGGTGAAAAGTGGGGGCCACTGCTGGGGGGGACAGGGCCAGCGGCTCCAGCTGCCAGAGGCTGCTCATCAGCGGCTGCTCCGGCCGCCCAGGAACCATTGCCGGGGTCCGCCAATAGTGGCTGCTCCCAGGGACCGCTGCCAGGGTCTGCCGACAGTAGCTGCTCCAGCCGCCCCCGGGATCACTTCTCAGGCAGTCCCCAGGGCCAGTCGCACCAGCTGCTGCTTGGGTGGTCCCCGGGGCCTGTTGTCTGGGGCTGCTCTAGCAGTGGCCGGTGCAGCTGGCTGCGGGGCCATCCAAGCTGGCTGCAGAGCCACTCCTGTAGCCAGCTGCTTGGGCAGGCCTGGGGTCAGCCACATTGGCCACCGCAGAAGTTATGGAGGTCACAGAAAGTCATGGACTCCGTGACTTCCGTTACAAACATGGAGCCGTACTGATGATAATTGCCGGTACCAAGAGGTGCTGCAGCAGGTGGATCTAGACTTGGGCATATCTCTGGAGGAAGTCCAGGACTAACACCATCAGCTGTTGGACATCCTCCAGCCCAGAGTTCCATCTCACGTCACACTATTTTCAAGCCTGCGTGAGCAGTTCGGCACACACCAGCTTCATGTACCCCCATGCCTAAGAGGGCGGAACACTGATACTTTGTCCCATCTAAGGGGGTAACTTTCTTTTTTCTCATCCCCGCCCCCACACTTTGCTAGTGGTGCACACAGTGACTGAACGAGTGAGGAGCTTCTAACCCATAGGGTGGCGAAATGCTCGACTTCCTGGGCCGTAAGGTATACTCCTCCACAGCCCTGCAGTTCCACATCTCTTAATTACTGTACTCCGCTAGCGAAGTATGACTTTCATAACTATGCAAGCTATAGATCTACCACTGGACAAACAGCAGCGCTTCCAGGCCCTGGTGGAGGAAGGTCGCCTGATGGCCAAGGTCAGCCTCAAGCTGCGGTGGATGCAGCAAATACATCCATCTACTCCCTTGCCACAGCCATCATCATACAATGAGTCCTAGCTGCAGTCCTCTGGCTTCCCCAGGGAGATCCAGACCATCATCCAGGACCTCACACTTTGACGAGGACAGTTTGTTCTCAGTGAAGACAGACAAATCCTTCCACTCTCTGAAGGACTTTAGAGCAACACTCTGGTCTCTTGAGAAATGCATCCTGGCACCCCATCAAAAGCAATCCAGTTATGCTCCTATGCACCATACCAGGCCACCTACCCCCAGTATCAGGAGCCCGCACAACGGTGCTCTGTCACAGTGTCCGTGACACTCAGCCACCGCCGCCACCTCTGCAGCACCACGGCATCCACCGAAGTGACAGTTTTGATGTGCATGTTGAGACCTGCGAGCTCCCCACATCACCATCCCCAGCCTTCCAACCTTTGGGGGCCATCTTGCCCTATTTGTCCATGATTGAGACAAGATCATCATGGATTGTTGGGTATTAGAGATCATGCAGCACGGTTATTCAATCAAATTGCTTTCCCCTCCCGCTGCGCGCCTCCTGCCCCTCCCAGATGCCTATTGGGAGTCTCTCTTATTGCAACCTCCTACAACATGAGGCAGACACCCTCCTTGAGAAAGGCACAATAGAACTGGTGTCTAATCCCTTAGTCAGCAAAAGCTTCTACTCCCCATACTTTTTCATCCCCCTCTTGATCTCTGACTACTCAACACATTCATCATGAAAACCGAGTTCTATATGGGGACGCTCACTTCCATCATCCCCTATCTTCCCCAGGGGTCATGGTTCACAGCTCTCAACATGAAGGATGCATATTTCCACACTGACATCTGCCCAGCCCACTGCAAGTTTCTTTGCTTCTGCATGGGCGGCAACGACTACCAGTTCAGAGTCCTCCCCTTCGGCATTGCAACGGCCCCAAGGGTCTTCACCAAAGTCTTCGCAGCTCAACTAAGGTGGCTGAGGTACTCACTGAGACAACGTCAGCCATCTGCGCTCTTTGTTCTCTCCTCGCCACTCTTGGTATCTGAATCCACAAGGAAAAATCCATGCTCGTCCCAGCACAGACAATCCACTTCATCGGGGCATGCCTGGATTCCATAGTGGCTCAGGCCTTTCTCCCGGCAGGCCATTCCGCCACCCAGAGAGCAGTCCTATGTCGCAACCCACACACCACGGTGTGTCGCTGTCTCTGCCTCATTGGCCACATGGCAGCCTGAATCCATGTGACACTGCATGCCTGCTTGTATATGCGCTTCTACAGTTGTGGCTCCTATTGGTCTGCAGGCTCCACATCGACCACCTGGATGCCACACTGATTGTCCCAAGTCTAGTCCAGGCCTCTCATCTGGTGGACCAACCCTTCCAAAGAGATGATAGGCACCCCCTGCCCCACTCCCATCCCAACCACCACCCTCACCACGGACGCCTCCCTATCTGGTTGGGGTGCTCACCCTGGATGGCCATGCCGTCCCAGGGCCTGGGATTCAGCACAAGGTCCACATGCGCATCAATTTCTTGAAGGTGTGGGCAACCTGCCTTGCATGCCTTGTGTTCCTGCCTCTTATCTGAGCATGCCAGGTTCATCTCCTCTTAGACAGTACCACCGCAGCAGCATACATAAACAGGCGGAGGGCACCAAGTCCTTGTCACCCGGTGTGGAGACCATCTGCCTCTGGAACTGGTATATCTGCCACAATGTCACACTCCATGTGACATACCTCCTGGGAATGCAGAACTCTATGGTGGACACATTCAGCTGGATCTGGTACCTCAATCACAAGTGGAAGCTACACAACCCCACTTTCTGCTGCCGCTGCCATGCCTAGGACACCCGTCACTGGGACCTTTTTGCCACTTGCAAAAACTACAAGTTCCCCCTCTACTGCTCCCGGGGGGGGGGCAATGGGCATGATTCCTAGGTCAATGCTCTCCTCTTTCTTTGGCAAGGTGGCCTCCACTACACCTTCTCCCCCACACCCCAATTCCCCGGGTACTGCACAAGATCCAACACGATTGGGCCATGGTCCTGTTAATAGCCCCATTTTGGTCCCAACAATTCTGGTTTCCAGACCTGCTCAGACTCTCCACCCATCCCCTAATCCACCTCCCCACACTGCTGGATCTCTTCACCCAGGACTGAGGCAGAGTCAGACATCCCTGCCCAGGCCTGCATTGCCTCCTCGCCTGGCTTTTGGATGGTGCTTGCATGTAGACATTGTCTGCTTGACACCAGTGTAGCACATACTTAAGCACAGCAGATGAGCTTCCACATGGGCATTCTACGCAGTGAAATGGATGCATTTCACCTTCTGAGTGCAACACTACTGTCTTCCCCCTCAGTGATGTCTTTCATTCCTACCGTCCTGGACTACCTCCTGGAACTTACGACCTCAGGCCTCGCCATTAGCTCCATCTGAGTTCACTTGGCAACACTTAATGCCTTCCTCCCACTGGTTGACAGCCACTCAATGTTTATTGAGAAAGGGGGGGGGGCCCTTTCTGAAAGGGCTGACAAATAACTTCCCATCAGTCCTTAAACCTACTATCCCCACCCTGGGACCTCAATCTCGTACTTTCTGCCCTCCTCAGACCTCCCTTTGAGTCCCTGGCCACGTGCTCCCTCTCATACTTATCCATGAAGGTCATCTTTCTCATTGCCATCATTTCCATTAAGTGGGTCAGCAAATTGGCGGCCACAATGGCCAACCTACCATATACAGTATTCCATAAATACAGCGTTTCATTACGCCTTCACCATAAGTTTCTTCTGAAAGTGGTCTCAGAGTTCCATCTCAATCAGTCCATTCACCTTCTTCCATCCTAAGCCGCATGTCTCTACAGGGGACAGGACCCTACGCTCACTGGACATCTGCCATGCACTTGCGTTCTACCTTGACAGGACCCATGCCTTTCGTACCTTTTTGTAGGCATTGCGGTGAGGTCGTGAGGACAAGCCCCCTCTTCACAGCACATATCAAAGTGGGTCTCTACATGCATCACAGAATGCTGCAGGCAGGCTAATACCCCCCTGCCTGGCAGGATTACAGCCCACTCCACATGGACACATGTGACCTGGCAGCGACCTGGCGCTCCGTGCATACCTTCCCCACCCACTATGCCATCACACAGGGGAGCAGTAGAAGATACAGCCATCAGCCATGCCATCCTGCAGACGACGAAACTTCTTGTGTCCTCACCCCTGTCTCCAAGCTGATCACTACTTGGTACTCACCCACATTTGGAATACATATAGGGACTATCACTTGAAGAAGATAAATGTTTGTTTCTGGGTGACACCTCTCAAATAAATTAACATCAAGACTAGACATCTGTGTGTAGATGGCCCATTAAGGACACTTCACTCTATCAGTGGGCCATAGAAGAAACTCATCCTTCCCAGATAACTCTCCCAAAGGACGCCTTAGACACCAAGGGGCCAATGGCCAACCCCTGTGAGTCAGCAAACCGTGTAAGGACATGATATGCTCATATGACCGTGGCTCCATCTTGGGCTAGTAACTTTCCACAAAGAGGAGCTGTGGGCTTTGTTTGGGACAGGATCTAAAAAGGCACCTGAGACATCTCCATTTTGTCTTCATTTCCTGCTTCATGTTTCTGGACTGGATTACTAACAAGGAAGCTCTAAACAAGGACTGATAACCCTTAATCTGTCTGGGTAATTTCCAGAGAGACTTTTGCAAGCTAGCAGTTTATTCCATCACTGCTACAAACCTGATATAAGGACTTTGCAATCAATTGTATGTATATGATTCCTTAGCCATTTATAACTCTCTTCTTTCTTTTTCCTTTTAATAGTAAATCTTAGACTTAGTTATTAAGGATTGGCTGTAAGCATGTATTTGGGTAAGATCTGAGATTCATATGGACCTACGGGTAAGTGTCCAATATCTTTGGGATTGGTAGAACTTTAAGTATGGTGAATAGGGTTTTCAGTAACCCCTCAATATATTAGACTTGGTTGTCTAGATGGGAGCCAAGAGCTGGAATACCTAAAGGGGATTGGGTTTGGTTTCTTATTAACCAGTGTGGCACTACAGATAGCTCTCGTTACTGGATTGGTGAATCTAATTACAGAATAAACCACCAGTTTTGGGGATTATGGGCCCTATTTCTTGCAGTCTGCCCTGAGTGTGGAATTGTTAGTGTGGCACATCCAGACACCTGGTCACACCCACCCACCATCCCCTCTACTGCAGACTGCGCTATTTAGTGGTGAGAGAGTGACTGAAGGGGCATTGCCCTGCATGGCCTCCTATAACCTTGTTTGTAGCATGAGGCAATGTATGACTCAGGTGCAGGTCAACTGACCCTGCTACTAAAAACTTTCAGCTGTGGCGGGCAAGCACGCCCAGTTTTGGAATACAGAGAGGGACCACACATCTCTGGCTGGGATGATTTAGTTGGGTATTGGTCTTGCTTTGAGGAGGGGGTTGGACTGGATGACCTCCTGAGGTCCCTTCCAACCCTGAGATTCTATGATTCTGTGATCTCGAAGAACCTCCAGTTACAGGTAAGTAACCTGCTCAACTCCCAGATTTCAGCGATAGGATTGGGTAGAGCCATCTACATGCTCTTCTCCAGTGCTGGCAATTTTGTCTATTTCCCAACCTGATGTAGGTCACTTGCAGTGAAGTGTTTTGTTTTGTTTTTTATTGATGTGCTATGCTAATTTCAGAAGCTGTGAAATCTGTTTCTGAGGTGTCTCAGTGGGTCCATAGCACAATTCGCAGCCATGAGAACTCAATGCAACTGCTTCGGGTCCAGAAACTGCTCAAAGGACAGAAGACCAAGGTGCTGACTCCAGGTGGGTCCTACTCATCAGCCAGACAAAGTGAATTGGAGACAGCTTTGTGATCACTTCTGATTCAATTCAAATAGACTTGGAGAGGAAAATTGGCTAATGTCTCACAAACAGGGTATGAAGTATCAGAGGGGTAGCCGTGTTAGTCTGGATCTGTAAAAAGCAACAGAGAGTCCTGTGGCACCTTTAAGACTAACAGATGTATTGGAGCATAAGCTTTCGTGGGTGAATACCCACTTCGTCAGACGCATGTAATGGAAATTTCCAGAGGCAGGTATAAATATGCAGGCAAGGATCAGTCTGGAGATAACGAGGTTAGTTCAATCAGGGAGGGTGAGGTCCTCTGCTAGAAGTTGAGGTGTGAACACCAAGGGAGGAGAAACTGCTTTTGTAGTTGGCTAGCCATTCAGTCTTTGTTTAATTCTGATCTGATGGTGTCAAATTTGCAAATG
The DNA here is from genome assembly GCF_002925995.2 of Terrapene triunguis. Taxonomy (NCBI): domain Eukaryota; kingdom Metazoa; phylum Chordata; order Testudines; family Emydidae; genus Terrapene; species Terrapene triunguis. The sequence continues at coordinate 565,824 of NW_020664773.1, forward strand.
AACTGAAGCT
>NW_020664773.1:565933-566985 GCF_002925995.2 Terrapene triunguis
ACCCCCCCAGCGCTGCCGAAACACCCACCTGCCCCGCGGAAACAAACCCTCCTTCCCCAGCGCCACCCCTCCGAAACAGCAGTATTGAACCTCGGTAATTTGTTATAGCAGGCCCCTAAGGTAATATAATTAAGGTAAAAGAAAAATGTCTTTTTGCTAGAAGTAGAATAAGATCTTCCCCCCACTTTGTAATCAATTGCCATGTTGAATGAATGAGGTGTGAATGAGGAAGGCGTGGAAGGCAGGCACCTCCAGACAGCTGCAACCCTTGGAGAGGGCAGGGCCGGCTCTAGGATTTTTGCCGCCCCAAGCAAAAAAATTTTTGGCCGGCCCCCCTTTTTTTTCATGCCCCTCTGCCCCTGGCCCCGCCCCAACTCCACCCCTTCTGAACCCCTTCCCCAAATCCCCAGCCCCGCCTCCTCCCCTGGCGTGCCGCATTTCCCCCCCACCATTGCTTCCTGCGGGCCCCCCGTGACCTCCTGCCCTAGCTCACCTCCGCTCCGCCTGCTCCCCCGGGTGTGCTGCCACTCAGGCGAGGGAGGGCGGAGAAGCGGAGCAGCGGTGCGTTCAGGGGAGTAGGCAGAGCGGAGGTGAGCTAGGGGTGGGGGGCGCAGGAAGTAACGGGGGGGGTAGAGGAACCACTCCCCGCTCCAGCTCACCGCCGCCGCCTCCCCCGAGTGCCCGCCGCTTGACTTGTCCTCCCTCCCAGCCTTGCTGCGCGAAATAGCGGTTTTGCGCGCAGCAAGCCTGGGAGGGAGGGGGGAGAAGCGGAGCGGCGGCGCATGCAGGCGGAGCAGAGGTGAGCTAGGGTGGGGGGGCGCAGGAAGTAACGGGGGGTAGAGGAACCACTCCCCGCTCCAGCTCACCTCCGCTCGACCACCGCCGCCTCCCCCGAGTGCCCGCTGCTTGGCTTCTCCTCCCTCCCAGCCTTGCTTCGTGAAACAGCTGTTTCGCGCACGGCAAGCCTAGGAGGGAGGGGGAGAAGCAGAGTGGCGGCGGCGTGCTCAGGGGAGCAGGCGGAGGCGAGCTGGGGCGGCAGAGGCACTTTTTCC
>NW_020664773.1:567085-595892 GCF_002925995.2 Terrapene triunguis
GGCCGCACAGTGAGCCCACGCGGGCCGCATGTTGTGCAGGCTATCTGACTTGTGTCCATTTATCCTTTTACGTAGTGACTGTCCAGTTTGGCCAATGTACATAGCAGAGGGACATTGCTGGCACATGTTGGCATATATAACATTGGTGGACGTGGAGGTGAATGAACCGGTGATGATGTAGCTGATCTGGTTAGGACCTGTGATGATGATGCTGGTGTAGATATGTGGGCAGAGTTGGCATCGAGGTTTGTTGCATGGATTGGTTCCTGAGTTAGAGTTGTTATGGTGCAGTGTGCGGTTGCTGGTGAGAATATGTTTAAGGTTGGCGGATTGTCTGTGGGCGAGGACTGGCCTGCCTCCCAAGGTCTGTGAAAGCGAAGGATCATTGTCCAGGATGGGTTGTAGATCACTGATGATGCATTGGAGAGGTTTAAGCTGAGGACTGTAGGTGATGGCCAGTGGAGTTCTGTTGGTTTCTTTCTTGGGCTTGTCTTGTAGCAGGAGGCTTCTGGGTACACGTCTGGCTCTGTTGATTTGTTTCCTTATTTTCTTGTGCGGATATCGTAGTTTTGAGAATGCTTGGTGAAGATCTTGTAAGTGTTGGTCTCTGTCTGAGGGGTTGGAGCAGATGCGGTTGTACTTCAGCGCTTGGCTGTAGACGATAGATTGTGTGGTGTGTCTGGGGTGGAAGCTGGAGGCATGAAGGTAAGCATAGCGGTCGGTGGGTTTTCGGTACAGGGTGGTGTTAACGTGACCATCGCTTATTTGTACTGTGGTATGATAAATGGCAAATTATGGGGAGAGGTGACTAGTGGGCCCCCAGGGAATGGGACTGCCTGGCTGGATTCACAATCTTCATTTAATGACCTGGAAGTGGAGGTAAGTAGCAGGTTAATGGCACTTGCAGGTGTCACTCAATTGGGAGGAATTCATGACTTGCAGTGAGGACAGGAAAATGATCCAAAGTAGCTCATGGACATTAGTTTGGGAAAATGTAGCTACTGTCTCCACCTCATCTTTTAATAAGTAGAGAAAGCTGACAGTCGTGTTTTCATCCCTCATGCGCGCTCACCTCACTCCCTCTTCCCCCCCCCCCCCAAAAAAGGCAAGACTCCAACATGTTCTGGTGGCATGGGAACTGGTGTTTTGCCTCTGCAGTGCACTGGCAAAATCGAGGAATGTTGGTTGACAATAATTGCCACACCAGATCAACCTAATGGTCCATCTAGTCAAGTCTTCTGTTTCTAAGCGTGGCCAGTATAATGTCTTTAGAGGAAGGCATGGGTTCTGTGCCTGTGCAGACTAATGTTGTTAATGATTTGTAAGAGAACATAACTACTGATCAGGGCCATAGCCACGGGTGTGCCGGCCCACTCATTTAGCATCCAGGCCCACCCAAATCTGAGCAGGGGTGTTGCGCTGCCACAGCAGGCCGGAGCATCACTCGGGCACAGCAACGTGGGCCGGTGGGGGGGGAGCAGGGGCATGTCCCCTTCCCCCCCCTCATTAATCATCTCTGCCACCGCCTGCAGTTTCTGCCTCGGCCCCTGCCCTGGGATTCCCTTCCCCAGCCCCTCCTCCCCCCTTTCTGCCATGGTGGAAGTTGGGCTGAGCGTGGCTGGAGACGTGCCTAGGAAAGGCACCGCAGCTAGCGCTCCCACTGAGCCCTGCTAGATGGCGCCAAGAGCAGGGAAACTGGGCTGGCAGAAGAGTTCTGCGAGATGGGGCCTGGGAAGCCTGCCGAGTTCTGTCCCTTTCTCACCCACAACCTCCAGTAAGTGTTTGGAGCCTGGGAGGAGGGGGAGGGAGCGGGGTGGGAGCCAGGGGGGTGGGGGAAGCAGCAGGGCCCAGGGGCATTGGGTGAGGGGCTGGCGTTTAAAGTGCCCCCCAAAAGTAGTAATTTAAATCCCTGCGCACACCCTGGGCACCTGAAATCCAGGACGGCGCTATGTGTCTGCCCTTCAGAAAGCTACGCTCCAACAGCTCTGCCATTTTTTGAGCTACCCCATACACGTGCCCAGCTCAGCAGGGAAAGCCCTAGGAAGAGGGTGTGGCATCAGGGGAGAAGCTGAGGTAGCACAGTCTGTCATTGTTTGTTCACCCGAAAGTTGGGGCCCACCCAAATTTCCACTCCTAGCTATGCCACAGCAGCTGATAAGTTTCTAAATTACACTGGTGGGGTGGAAAATAATGAGTGATCAGTGTAGCTAGATAAGCTAGGCAAAATCAAACAAAAATATAGGCTTTTCAGTACACCTCTACCCCTGATATAACGCGGCCCGATATAACATGAATTCGGATATAACGCAGTAAAGCAGCGCTCCGGGGGGGGGGCTGCACACTCCGGCGGATCAAAGCAAGTTCGATATAACGCGGTTTCACCTATAACGCGGTAATATTTTTTTGGCTACTGAGGACAGCGTTATATCGGGGTAGAGGTGTATAGCCAAGTACAAACTCATACATTAGAAATGGAGGTTGATAATCTGAAAACCAGAGACTCTGGAAAGCACTTAGAGTTGGATTCAGAAGGGGGACTTGGTGCCTAAAGTGGCAGTTAGGCACCACTAGTGTATGCAGAACCCTTGCTTGGCTGTCTCCTAACCTTGAAGGTGCCTAAAGTCCCTAGGCACTTGAATTTCTGCCATTAAAGTGGCTGTGTGTGCACAAAGCTACCTCAGTCCTGACACTGATGACCAGTTTGGTCCGTAACTGGCACCTAAACGACAGTGGTGTTCTCCAGACTGGTGTTCTCCTTCCTATCTTGCTTTTGGGGTCTGATTCACTAGGCATGCTTGGAGTACCCCTAAACCTACACAAAATGGCACAAGTCGGGGAAACAGCTATAACTTAGCCTAGTGGTTAAGGCACTCGCTCAGGATGTGGGGGAGAGAGAGGTTCAATTCCCACCACTGCCAGCTGTGGAGAAGAGATTTTAACTGTGGCTTCCCACCTCCCAGGAGAGTACCCTAACCACTCAGTTATGGGGTATTCTGGGGCAGGGCTCTCTGGCTCTCCTGTTGAACCTGTTCCACTGTGTGTAAAATAATCAAATACACATTGGACCAGAGAATTAGAATGGCTGTCTCTGTAGTCCAGGGGTTAGGGCAGTCCCCATGCAGCAGGCAGATCCAGGTTCAGTCCCCTTCTCCAATGCATATTTCATTACAAGTAACTGCAAGCCTATGCTGTCACATGGGTGTAATTCCTAAAGTCATGTGGTTTAAATAAACCCACCAAAAATGGCTGAGAATTTAAAAATTGGAGGGTAACAGACCATGAATGCCAGTCGTGATTCAATCTGCTGCTATTTTGAACAGAGAGTTCTCCCCCATTGTTTGTAGCTGTATCCATCGCTTCACAGTGACTCAACAGACATTTGAGGCTTTGGAGTGATATTTGGTGTAGCCAATCAGTTGCTTTTTATCATTTAATTGTATTATTGTCATGGTTAACTCATATGTAATCAATGTGTGACGAATAGTTATAAGTAGGATAGGACTATGGGAGTATAAGATTGAAAAGTATTTAGGAGTGATGGATGTGTATTAGGTACAAGTAAAACAAGGTTGTAATGCAAGGCCTACTAGGTAAGGCCTGCATGATTTCAGCTTTGCCACTCTAGGCTTCAGGCTTAAGGATACTTGTCTTGAGTGGGTGACCTAAGATTGATCCTATGCCAATAAAACTACAAGATTACTATAAAGGATGTGCCAATAGGTGATGTTATGAAAAAACAGAAAACAATGTATCCATCTAGACTGCAAGGTACCTGATTGGGAGATCATGGGAAGTTCTGTTCTGACCACAGAACAGAACACAGGAACATATGTACATAAATGTTAATAAGATGCTAATAATAATAAAGGGAACTAAGAGAATACCGTATGAAAAGTGGGACACTTCAAAATTTATGGGGTAGGGAAGAATAGATAAGGAAAAGGAGGGTTGGAACCTTTATGCATATGCATAAGGTGTTAGGTGTCATCAGAACAAGACAGAGGTGCCCTGGATGGGCTAATGTGGGAAGACTCAAAGGGTGGACGTCATTGGGATGACCCCAGCAGGAACTACCCTCTATCAATGACCACCTGTCAATGAGAGATCCGGTATGTGAGTATGAATATGGCATTGGCTATTGCTTGGGCTCTCTCATGTTGTTTAGATGTGCATGTGAGTGTAATTTATAATACGAACAAAATCTTTTTGCTTGTACATGTGTTTGTGGTCACTGTATTCATTCTTCATGTGCTCCTCACTCTCCCAATCTAAAAGAATCCTAAAGGGTAACTTTCTCCCTATTGATCTGAAAACTAGTACAACAGGGGCTGAGCTTACTCTCTAGAGACACTATAGTTTAACACAAGACGATCCAGTCAATTTAAAATAAATCCTACATGGGGGTTATTGTGTGTGCTGGTTGCGTCAATGTATGGATGGTTGTATTGATTTGTCTGGTGGGTGTTGTATTGGGAGATTTTGTGGATTTGTGTAGATGGTGGTTGAGCACTTGGATGTGGCAGCTGGGCTAAGTAATCCACCATCTGTGCAGGCTCCCTCATATAACCAATAAAACTGTTGCATGCAAATTAGCTGTAGAGTAAGGGTGATGATTGGTTGAGTTACATTTGATATCGCAGTGGTCTAGGACTTTTGGCATAGCTACAGCCTTAGCATAGCTGTATACTGCATTGGTGTAATGCATAAAGTCAAAATGGCTGAGAACTTATAAACTGGACAATAACAGACCGTGATGACAGGTTTCAGAGTAGCAGCCGTGTTAGTCTGTATCCACAAAAAGAACAGGAGTACTTGTGGCACCTTAGAGACTAACAAATTTATTTGAGCATAAGCTTTCGTGGGCTACAGCCCACTTCTTCGGATGCATAGAATGGAACATCTATTGAGGAGATATATATACACATACAGAGAGCATGAAAAGGTGGGAGTTGTCTTACCAACTCTGAGAGACCAATTAAGTAAGAGAAAAAAAACTTTTGAAGTGATGATCAAGATAGCCCAGTACAGACAGTTTGATAAGAAGTGTGAGAATACTTACATGGGAAGATAGATTCAATGTTTGTAATGGCTCAGCCATTCCCAGTCTCTATTCAAGCCTAAATTGATTGTATCTAGTTTGCATATCAATTCAAGCTCAGCAGTTTCTCGTTGGAGTCTGTTTTTGAAGCTTTTCTGTTGCAAAATTGCCACCCGCAGGTCTGTCATTGAATGACCAGACAGGTTAAAGTGTTCTCCTACTGGTTTTTGAATGTTATTCCTGATGTCAGATGAAACGAGAAACTGCTGAGCTTGAATTGATATGCAAATTAGATACAATCAACTTAGGCTTGAATAGAGACGGGGAATGGCTGAGCCATTACAAACATTGAATCTATCTCCCCATGTAAGTATTCTCACACTTCTTATCAAACTGTCTGTACTGGGCTATCTTGATTATCACTTCAAAAGTTTTTTTGTCTTACTTAATTGGGCTCTCAGAGTTGGTAAGACAACTCCCACCTTTTCATGCTCTCTGCATGTGTATATATATCTCCTCAATATTCCATTCTATGCATCCGAAGAAGTGGGCTGTAGCCCACGAAAGTTTATGCTCAAATAAATTTGTTAGACCGTGACGATTCAGCCTGGTGGTATTTTGAACAGCATAAGCTCACAACCATGCTTGTAGTGGTTTCCTTCATTTAACGTTGACACAACAGACATTTTAGGCTTCAGAGTGACATTTCTGGAATCTTTTATACATTTACACACAGTGGAATAGCTTCAACAGAAGAGACTGAGAGCCCTTTCCCGGAATAACACTAACCCATATCCCAGTGGTTAGAGCACCCTACCAGCAAAGGGGAGACTCAAGTTCAAATCCCTTCTCTGCATCAGGCAGAGGAGGAAACTGAACCTAGGTCTCCCACATGGTAGACCAGTAGTTAGAGCACTTACCTGAAAGTGTGGTACCACCATTTTCCTCCCTTTGTGTTTTCTTCCCTTTTAGTTTTTCTTGGAAAAGGACTGACCTGGCTTAAGCACCTAACGTGAGGACAGGGTTCATGGCTGTGAATCCCAAGTAGAGGAAGGCTCCTTCCTCTGGCCTGGATTTAAGCCCCAGCCCTCAAAGGGACTTAGGCACTGTGACCGAGGCCTTGCCCCTCTCTGCCATTTCCTACTGGCTAGCTTAGGTGATTCCCCACTCAGCATGCTGGCTTTTGCGAATCCCATTCTTAGGCCTCTAACTCTTTGTATGCATTGTATAGGGAGCCAGGGTGCCTAACACAGGGTTGTAAATTCCACTTGGCAGCAAGTGACATAAAGGTATTACCACACCCACGTTCCCCTTGTGAATTCCACCTTTGAAGATCATTGTAGATAAACAACTGAACATAGCAGTTTTCTTCACAGCATTCCACTGGGAAAATGCAATTCTTGGTGATATAAACACAAGAACAGAGGGCACTACTGGACTACTGTGTCCAATTCTGGTGTCAATTCTTTGGAAAGCACATTGGAAAAATTGCAGGGGGCTGAGAGAAGCGCTACAAGAATTAGAGATCTGGGAAATCTGCCTTACAGCAAACTTCTTAAGTCTCTCAACCTTTTCTTGTATAAGCTAAATTTGATCTAAAAATACCTACACAGAGAAAATGCCTGATCGGGTATGTCACGGATCAATATGATCAGTGCTATGCTCCCATCTTGGGGACAGTCTCTTGGAGGAACCCCTTCAATTTGCCAGACACACCTCTCCCCCTCCCCAAGGGCTCTCACTCTTCTTCCAGGGCAAGTCATGGGGCCTTGCCACCTCCTTAGACTGTACTCCTGGGACTCCAGCACTGCTGCTTCACACCATGAGCTCTGTCCAGCAAGTCCAACTTAGATAGATTCCTGGTAGAGACTTGTACACTTTTCAGGGATTAATCAACCTCATAAAGCATCTGCAGCGACACTCAAACAGCATTGTCAAAACAGTCAGGTTTATTAGTCAACTGGAACACAGCATAAGAAGCCATTAGGTTAACATAGAGAAATGAAAGTTAAAACATAAACCATTATGGTTAGCCCCAAGCCGTTAAGCTGTAGTGAATCCCATTGTTCGGTCTGTCTCGGGGCAGATCTACACTTAAAATGCTGCACTGATGCAGCTACGCTGCTGTAGCACTTAAATGAAGATTCCCCTATGCCGAGAGGAGAGCTTTTCCCATCAGCATAGTTAATCCACCTCCCCGAGAGGTGGTAGCTATGTCAGCCGGAGAAGCTCTCCTGTCGACATAGCACTGTCTACATGGTGGGGTTAGGTTGGAGGGATTAGGTTAGGTGGATTTTTCACACCCTTGAGCAATGTAGTTATACTGATCTAGGTCTGTTATTATAGACCTGGCCTCAGTCTCACCTCCTTGCTCAGCCTCCAGAGGAGAGTCCAGACTCTTTCCAGCAGCCAACCAATCTCCCCACTTCACACCTTTGTTCTTGAGCTGCAGCTTCCCTGCAAAGAGGCGAGGAAATGCATCTCCTGCTAGGTCATTTGGTTGCTAGGTGTCAATATGCTAGTGATTTGGATTTGCCATTGTCTTTTCAGATGCTCCATTCATAGGCAACATCCATACCCATGTCTCCTAGCCTGCCCTGAGAGCACAGTCCATTTCTGCCCCCTGGGTAACAATGTACTATATAGGAGAAACTAAGGCACACATGGGTTTCATAAAAATATAGGTTTCAGAGTGGTAGCCGTGTTAGTCTGTGTCAGCAAAAACAACAAGGAGTCCTTGTGGCACCTTAGCGACTAACAAATTTATTTGGGCATAAGCTTTCGTGGGCTAGAACCCACTTCATCAGATGCATGGAAAATATAGTAGGAAGATAGATATCTATATAGATAGTACATGAAAAGATGGGGATTGCCTTACCAATCCTAACGAGACAATTCAATTAAAGTGGGCTATTATCAACAGGAGGAAGAATCACCTTTGTAGTGGTAATCAGGGTGGCCCATTTCAAACAGTTACAAGAAGGTGTGAGTAACAGTAAGGGAAAAATAGCATGGGGAAATTAGTTTTTAGTTCTTGTAATGACCCATCCACTCCCAGTCTTCATTCAGGCCTAATTTGATGGTGTCCAGTTTGCAAATTAATTCCAGTTCTGCAGTTTCTCCTTGGAGTCTGTTTTTGAAGTTTTTTTGTTGAAGAATTGCCACTTTTAGGTCTGTTATTGAGTGTCCAGGGAGGTTGAAGTGTTCTCCGACTGGTTTTGGAATGTTATAATTCTTGACGTCTGATTTGTGTCCATTTATTCTTTTGCGTAGAGACTGTCCGGTTTGGCCAATGTACATGGCAGAGGGGCATTGCTGGCACATGATGGCATATATCACATATATCAAAAAAACTTCAAAAACAGACTCCAACGAGAAACTGCAGAACTAGAATTAATTTGCAAACTGGACACCATCAAATTAGGCCTGAATGAAGACTGGGAGTGGATGGGTCATTACAAGAACTAAAAACTAATTTCCCCATGCTAATTTTCCCCTACTGTTACTCACACCTTCTTGTCAACTCTTTGAAATGGGCCACCCTGATTACCACTACAAAAGTGATTCTTCCTCCTGTTGAGAATAGCCCACTTTAATTGAATTGTCTCGTTAGAATTGGTAAGGCAACCCCCATCTTTTCATGTACTATGTGTGTGTATATATCTATCTATCTTCCTACTGTATTTTCCACTCCATGCATCTGATGAAGTGTGTTCTAGCCCACGAAAGCTTATGCCCAAATAAATTTGTTAGTCTCTAAGGTGCCACAAGTACTCGTTGTTGTTGTTTTTTTTGTTTGTTTTTTGTTTTTTAATATAAAAATATAGAAAATTCCCACTTTGTCACAGGGAGCTCTTGAATCTAGCAAACAGAGGCACAGTGAGATCTGATGGCTGGAATGTGAAACAAAACGAATTCCAAGTGGAAATAAGGAAAACTTTTAAGTGAGGGTAATTAGCAATTAAAACACTATGCCAAGGGACATTGGTGGATTCTTCATAATTTGAAGTTTTTACATCAAGACTGGATGCCTTTTTCTAAAGGATATATGTTCTAGTTCAACCCAGAAGTTACAGGCTTGATGTACAAAATGCTGCTGAAATTCTCTGGCCTGTGTTATGCAGGTCAGACTAGATAATCACAGTGGATCTTTTGGCCTTAAAAATCTATGAATAACCTACCCATGGGCAAGTTTCTTCCTAATTCCCATCAATTTAAGGTTAGTTTATCCTGAACCAGGAGGGAACATGTCCCTTTTTATCTTATGTTAAATATAAGAAAGCTGTGCATGTTCTCACTGTACTTACAGAGACCCAATCTTTTTTTAAAATACCCTGGTAAACTCTTCGCCTTGTGGCAGTGAGTGCCAGGCTAATGATGCAGTGCATGAAATAGATGTTAATTTGCTGCCTTTTCCCTTGTATTATATGAGAGAGGATGAATAGAAGTACTTGATTGATTTACTTTTTCTATCCCCTTTATTGTTTTGTATCCCTCTAATTTTAAAATGGTTACTCACCTTCTCGTAACTGTTGTTCTTCGAGATGTGTTGTTCATGTCCATTCCAATCAGGTGTCTGACTTGTTCTGAACAGGAGAGCTCAAATGTATTCAGCCATGGAGCTTCCAGGCTGTGAGGTGCAGTGACTGCAGGTTCGGGTGCTGGAGCCGCCCGTGATCCTGTGTGAGAAGGTCCGGGAAAAGCGGCAGGGTAATCGGGGCTCCCACTGACAAGTCTAGGAGAGACGTGTACCAATGCTGGTGGGGCCAAGCTGGTGCTATGAGAATTACCTGAGCCCAGTCTCTGCGAATCTTGAGCAGGACCTTGTGGACGAGTGGTATGGGTGGGAAGGCGTATAGAAGCGTCCCCCCGCCCCCAATGGAGGAGAAACGCGTCCGCTGTGGAGCCCGGACTGTAATTCTGGAAGGAGCAGAACTGCTGACGCTTCCTGTTGTGTTGTGTGGTGAAGAGGTTGATCAGGGGACAGCCCCACATCTGGAAGAGCGAAGATGCAACGTCCGGGTGAAGGGACCACTCGTGGCTGTGAAAAGACTTGCTTAGGCTGTCTGCCAGCTCATTTTGGATCCCTGGAAGGTACGACGCCTGTTGACTGAGTGCTCTATACAAAAGTCCCATAACCTGAAGGCTTCCTGGCACAGGGGAGAGGAGCGTGCACCCCCGTTTGTTGATATAGAACATTGCAGTCGTACAAGTACTCCTGTTCTTTTTGCAGTCGTACTGTCCATCATGACCGATAGACATCGACCTGCTAGATATGGGCGGAATGACTGACACGCTAGGCGTACCACCCTGAGCTCCCTGACATTGATATGAAGACAGAGATCTGTCTGTGACCAGAGGCCCTGAGTCCTGTGGTCCCCCAGATGAGCTCCCCACCCCAAATCCGACACGTCTGTCACTAGCGTCAGGGATGGCTGTGGGGCAGTGAAGGGGACTCCCAAGCACACCTGGTGAGCATCCGTCCACCACAGGAGTCAGTTGAGGATGGGGTGAGGCAGGGTCATAATCCTGTCCAAGCTGTCCCTGGCAGGTCTGTACACTGATGCAAGCCATAACTGAAGCAGCCGAAGCCTGAGTGTGGCGTTCCGAACCACGTACCTATCGGCCGCCATATGGCCAAGCAGTTTGAGACAATTTCTCGCGGTGGTGGTGGTGGGGAACTGCCTGAGTCCCTGGATCATGGCGTCGAGAGCCTGGAATCTCGCCTGTGGGAGGAATGCTCTGGCTTGGGTTGAGTCTAGAACCGCCCCTATGAACTCTATGCTCTGGACCGGGGACAGAGTCGATTTCACCTCGTTCAGCTGGAGGCCCAGATTCTCGAAGGTGGCTCTGATGAATTCCACCTGAGCCCTGGATCGGCCTTTGATCAGCCAGTCATCGAGGTATGGGAACACCTGTACCTGATGTTTCCGCAGAAAGGCGGCAACGACTGCCATGCACTTGGCGAAGACTTGAGGTGCTGCTGACAGGCCGAAAGGGAGGACAGCAAATTGGTAATGGGAACCGTTGATCACAAACCTGAAGTACTTTCTGTTGTTTTGCGCTATTGCTATGTGAAAATACGCGTCCTTCAAGTCGAGGGTGGCATACTAGTCTGCTGAGAGTGAAGGGATAATGGAGGTCAAGGAGACCATGCGGAATCTGAGTTTCCTCGCAAACTTGTTGAGGTCGCGGAGGTCCAGGATAGACCTTAGGCCGTCTTTGGCCTTCAGTATTAGGAAATAGCGAGAATAGAAACCTTCGTCCCTGTGCTCCAGTGGAACCTCCTCCACCGCCCCTAGTACTAGAAGCGACTGCACCTCCTGAATGAGAAGTTGCTCATGAGAAGGGTCCCTTGAAGAAGGACGGGGAAGGGGGGTGGAAGGGCGGGAGGGCACAGAATTGGATGGAGTATCTCCTCTACCGTGCGAAGCACCCAGCGGTCCGAAGTTGTATGGGACCATGCACGGTAGAAAGGGGATAGTCAGGAGGAAAAAGTAAGGCGGGGTGAATTCAGTCTCTGGACTGGTGCACCGTCCTCGACCGCATCTTCAAAATGCCGGTTTAGGGCCAGAGGGCGGTTTGGGCTGACCCTGATTAGCGGAGGGATGTTGTCTTCTCCTACCGCTCCAGTTCCTCCTCCTAGAGTTGTCCTGGCGGTTCTGCTGCTGGAACCTTTGAGGGGGTTTTGGACAGAAGTGTCTCCGCTGAGTGGCAGGGGTATGCAAGCCCAGGGATCTGAGGGAGGCTCGGGAATCTTTTAGGCTGTGGAGCCGTTTGTCCATCTCCTCTGAAAACAGGGAAAACAGTGTCGCCCTCAAATGGGAGGTCCTGAATCGTTTGTTTGGACTTCGTAGGGTAGCCCTGAGACTTGCAACCAGGCCCCCCGTCACATAGCCACCCCGTCGCCATGACTCTTGTGGCAGCATCTGCAGCGTCTAAGGCTGCCAGCAGTGAAGCGTGGGAGACTAATTTCCCTTCTTCCACCAAGGTGGTGAACTCAGACCGAGAGTCCGAAGGGACGAGCTCCATGAACTTAGCCATGGAAGCACAAGTGGTATAACAGTACCTACTCACAATGGCTTGCGGGTTAGCAATACAGAGTTGTAAACCACCGGTGGAGTACATTTTCCTACCCATGAGGTCCAAGCGTTTACTGTCCCTGTTCTTTGGGGAAGAACCTTGGAAACCTTGTCTCTCCCGCTGGTTAGCCGCGTCAACGACCAATGAGTCCAGAGGCGGATGGGAGTAGAGATGCTCAAAGCCTCTGGAAGGGACGAAATAGCGGCGCTCATTGCGTTTGGCAGTGGGTAGCAGAGATGCCGGTGTCTGCCAGAGAGTTTTGGTGGCGTCCACCACCATCTTTATGGGGGTAACGCTATCCGTGAGGGCCCCGAGGGTGCTAGGATGTCCACCATAGGATACGTGTCCTCAACCACCTCCTTAGCCTTGATGCCCAAGCCTTGGGCAGCCCTGCAGAGCAACTGCTGTAGAACTCTGTTGTCCTCTAACGCAGGAGCTATGGGCGACCCAGCCAGAGCCTCGTCCAGCGAGGAGGAGGAGGAAGCGTGTGCCGGTGGTGGAAGCTCCCTGCCCCGGATGGGTCATGTGACTCCCAGGGCACCGTTGGAGGAGGTGGTGCCAATGACAGTGATGGGGCTGAAGGCATCATAGACAGTGTCGGCATCAGCCTCACAGGAAGGATCTGCATCGGCACGCTCACAGGAGCCGCCGGGGTCGGGGGGCCCGGTGCCGACATCAGCGCCAGGGCCGGAGGTGCCTGCATTAAGGTCAACGTCGACAAGGGTGCAGGCGTGGGAGACGGGTGTGTCGACGTCGTAAAGGCTGGTGCCGAAGTCGGAGCTGAGCACGGTGCCGGAGTCAACGATGGTGTCAGAGGGAAAGGCGTCAGGACCGTAGGCGCCGGGTGTGGATGCGCGGCAGAAGGCGGCACGACAGTAGTAGAGGCGACTGAAGATGTTGCTGAGTGTGGGCCCTGGGTTCCTCCCTGACCCTGGTGATAAGCCCAGGGAATCCAGAAGGGCCACTGAGGCGGATTCTGCCACTGTGGAGGCCACTCCTGCTGCTCCCTTCCGTCTCTGCCCGACCTCGCTCTACGGCTTCCACTCGTACTTGAGCGGTAGGAGTCGGGCTCCAACTGCAAGGTCTTAGACACTGAAGACCACGGAGGAGCTGATCCTTGGTGCCTCGAAAGTCGAGAGCTCGGGGAGCAGGAAGGCTCTCTGTCGGAGCATGTAGGTGCCGACAGACAAGGCGAAGGGGAGTGCCTCGACATCATAGCTGGCTTTCCCTTGGAATGCACCGGAGGATGGGGCTCCATCGGCGCTGAGGGTTCCTCCCTGGCAGGTGAGAATGGTGCCGTCAGGTGGAGGAGATCTCTGGTGGCCTGGTATGCTTCCACCATGGAGGGAGCTGAAGCTACTGCGTAGGCGCCGGAGATCGAGGTGGGGCCGGACTTGACTGCCTCACCTGGGCAGGAGTCGACACGGCCTCGGAAGGAGACGCCGAGGAGTGGCCCGCCTGGGGTCGCACTTCTCGAGGCTTAGCCGGAGGAGAACGGTCGTCCGGCTTTTTCTTCTTTTGCAGCACTGGCGAATGGGAGCGGTGCCTACTATCAGATGGGCCCTGTGAGGAGCCATGGCGGTGCCGAACGTCCCTGGAGGAGTCCTTCCTCGGCACCGAAGTCGCCAACGGTGCCGGGGGCACTCCGTGTCAAGGACAACGTTGTCAGGGTCGGGTCTCTCGAGCCCAGGTCGGAGTGGGGGCACAAAGCTGCCTCCATGAGGATCACCTTCAGCCGCTGTTCCCATTCTTTAAGTATTCTCGGGCGGAACTCGCAGCAGATCTTGCAACAATCTTTCTGATGGGTCTCCCCCAGGCACCCAAGACATGATGAGTGTGGATCACTCTTAGGCATGCGCTTGGCGCAAGCCACACAGTTCTTAAATCCCAGGGACCGCGGCATGCCACGGCGCTGGGGCCAGGGTGGGGGAGGAACTCCTCAACTACTACACTATACTAAACTTTTAACTGGTATTAACTATCTAACTAACTATACACACAGAATAACGAAGAGAACTTGCTGAGCGAGAGCCAAGGGAAGTTCCAGCCACCGTCACTGGCGGTAAGAAGGAACTGAAGGGGTGGCGGGTTGGCAGGGCTATATATTAGGCGCCATGAGGGCGTGACTCCAGAGGGCGCCCAGGCCGACCCGATGGATGCTGCTAAGGGAAAAATCTTCCAGCCAACGTGCATGTGCGCGTGCACACACCTGATTGGAATCGACATGAACAAGCACTTGAAGAAGAACCCCTTAGTCCTCTTTTCTTTAAGGTAAACAGTCAATCTCTCAACCCTTCTATTTCTGTTACATTCATTTTGAAGTAGGGTGAGCATATCTGAACACAATACGCCAGGTGGGGTGTCCCATTACTTTTATAATGACATTATAATTCAGTATCACTCCACATGCATAGAACATTTTTTATTCATGCCTGCATGCTTTTTCTGAGCACTTTCTGCACATTGAGCAGAGGTTTCATCACACTGCCCTAAGTCACATCGAGGGCTATTTCCTGAGTGATTAATAGTTTATTTAAAACCCAGTAATCTGTATGAGTAGTTTACTTTATTCCTTCAATTGATATTGCCTGTGTCACGATTGAGTCCCATCTCACAGTTGTGCTTTTCCCCCCACACAACCAGGGCGCTGGTATATCCAAGAAGGCTGGCTCATGGTGGTGCCCACAAAGGGTGAAGAAGTGAAGCGTAAGATGTTCTTCCTCTTCTCCGATATCTTGGTTGCGACAAAGCCCTGCCACCCTCTGCATCCCCTGAACTCGGACAAGTTTTCTTGCCAGGCAGTCTATCCACTTAGCCAGTGCACAGTGGATAAAGTGTTTGGCCATACCCAGAGCCAAGGAGGGCTGCTCAGTGTAAGTTTCTCTCCGTTTCTGGCTGCAGCTCCTACAGCCCTCATTTTTGCCCCCGCCCACAAAAACATCCTGATCTAAAATAGAATTAATGTGAGAGAGGATAGTGGGTGTAACTGACCCCTGTGGCTGAGGCACTGATGGGGAGAGCCAAGGTGAGTGTCTTAATTGCTGCAGGAGCAGCAGACTAGAGAAGGTAAAATAGTGGCAATGATAAATATAAAGAGCTAGATTGTGCTAGATAAGCTTCACTGCAGATGGAAGAGTGAGGGAGTGAAGAGCCCACATCACCTCTGTGGGAGGCACAGTTCCTCTCTGACCTCCCTGGTGTGCAGCCTGCTCCCACTGCTGTACTTGGTTTGCTCAGGGTAGGGGCATGGCCCCTTGCCCCCTTAGGAGTGCACAGAGAAAGCAGTGCCTGGGCTCTGCTCATTGTGCTGTCCCCAGTGCATCCACAAAGAGGCTACTTCCAAACTGGCCCCAAGGCAGCATGGTAAGTAAAAGGCAACAGAATGGTCACTAGGGCTTTGGCTCATCTGAAATTCTGCCAGATGTGGAGAGATTCTTTGGAACTGGTGCCAAGGGTGGAGCTCCTCCTCCTGGCTGCTTTTATTTCTTCCCCCATGTCTTTTCAGTGAAGGATCTGCCTTTTGGCTGCAAGGGCTTCTCCTGTTAGGGGTTATAATGCCTTGGGTAGAAGCATCCCAGAGGTCATTTGAAGTGCCTACAGTTAGAAAAACATCTCCTGACTTGTCCCAATAATGCTAAAGCAAATTGCTCTATTTACATTTAAACTAAGACCCTATGCTGCCATTTATAGTTACCTCTGAGAAGAGAGCCACATTAAAATGCATGGTGTCAAGTATCAGAGGGGTAGCCGTGTTAGTCTGAATCTGTGAAAAGCAACAGAGGGTCCTGTGGCACCTTTAAGACTAGTCTAGGACCCTCTGTAGCTATTAAAATGAAGTACAGGGAGTGAGGTCCTCTGGGCTCTACTGGATTCACCACAGACTTGCTCTGTGACACTGAGCAAGAGGCTTCCTTTCTGGGCTAGTTTCTCAACGTATAAAGTAAATCTGTAAATGAAGATGCCCCTATGCCGAGAGGAGAGCTTTTCCTGTCAGCATCTCCTTCCTGTCAGTTCTTTCTCTGCTTCCACAACAGTTAGCTACCGCTTCTTGGGGAGGTGAATTATGTCAGCCGGAGAAGCTCTCCTGTTGACATAGCGCTGTAACAGCAGGGGTTGCTCCGTAAGAGCTGGAGGGCCTGGGGCTAGCCAGCCCTTATTAGTACAGCGGCACACCTGGCTTAGATCAGGTAATCCCTTATATAAAGTACAAGTGGCTGCAGTGAAGGGTGAAGCTCAATAAACTGAAAGAAGAAAGAGGCTCCTACAGAGAAGACCTTGACACCAGGGGATTTGGAAGCCAAAGCTAGAAACCTGAGGCTCCAGCCACATAGGGCCTGCATGTGGCCTGCCAATGTAGGAAAGGCCCCAGGCATGCAGGCCTGGGCACAGGGTAAATTGGAGACTGCTGAGAGTGAGTAGGCTCTAGCCAAAAGATCTGGGATGTGGGGTTTCCCTGCTGAGACTATAGCCAGGAAACGCCTGGGGACCCAACAAGAAGGTAAAACCAATGGACTGTTTTGGAACTTGCAGGGGCTTTTTTGAACTTCAAGTTTGTTCGCATAATAGACACATGTCCCCAGAAGGGGTGGTGAATGGACAAGAAAAGCCTATGTGAAGTTCAAGAAACCATTTGAGGGGGAATCTGAGAGAGGCTGCCCGTAGCGTAGCCCCAAGGCCATGACGGGGCACATGGCATGCAGCCAGCCCCATTACAAGGGATTATATTTAAGCAGTGACTGCACTCTGTGTATAAGACACCATTGTGAAAATCCCTGCTCTATGGAGAGCTCTGTGGCAAAGGCAGGCAAGATGGGACGTGGTGGGAAGGCCAGAAGAGGGACTACCTTTAGAGAGGGTTTCTTTTGGATCACTCCTTACGAGCTGTATGGGGGAAGTAGAGTCTGACTGCAACTTGAACTTGGGGTAGGTGATAGATTGGATAACAAGGATGTTCTATTCAGTGGGGCAGTGTGGACTAAGGGACAGATACTGGAGTATGAACAGAGAGAGTATCAAGGGTGGCATTGACTTACTACCTCCATAGGGTGCTGGGAGGAATATTTAATTGTGTGAAGTATTTTGAGATCTGCAGCTGGAACCAGGGCCGGCTCCAGCATTTCTGCTGCCCCAAGCAACAACAACAACAAAAAAAGCCGCCATCGCCGGCGGCAATTGGGGGGGGGGGAAAAAGCCGCAGTCGGCGGCGGCAGTTCAGCGGCAGCTCCTTCGCTCCTAGAGGGAGTGAGGGACCTGCCACCCCCGAATTGCCGCAGGTGCCGCCCCTCTCCCTTGGCTGCCCCAAGCACCTGCTTGTTAAGCTGGTGCCTGGAGCCGGCCCTGGCTGGAACGGAACAGAGAAGGGCAGGTCTGTTCCTGTGCCAGTGTAGCCTGGAGCTGGACAGCCCTGTTGTTTTTCTATTGCAAAAGGAAGATTACAGAAATGTGTAGGATGGAATGAGGTGCTGGTTGTTTCTGTGGCAGGGCTGCTGTCTGGGGCAAAGGAAACGTTAAAGATGGGTGTTGGACTCAACGCCTTTCTCCTTCTGTTCTGTTCCTTCCCTCTGAAACATCTGGCCCTGGCTGCTGCTGGAAGACATACTGGGCTAGAGGGATCATTGGTCTGACCAAGAGTAGCTATTCTTATGTTCTCTTCTTTCAGCTCTCCTTTCCCCACAAGACACTGCTGCTGATGTCGAGCAACCAGGAGGATATTAACAACTGGTATCTGAATCTGACAACTGCTATCAGGTAGGTCTCCTCTGCTTTCTGTTGTTCAATAGGTGACATTTTTTTCTCTTAATGTGTACTTGTGGTGTAGGAGGTGGGACAGTGCACCAAAGTGATCATGTGGGCTTCTGGAAGGGTATCCACAAGATGAGTGGCTATAGTACCAGGCTTTGACTCCGAAGGCAAGCCTTAGAAGGAATAATCTCATGGTGTGGGTGAACAAAACGTTAGAGTGGGTTTTTCCTCGTTTGTTCTTTTCCCTAGGCAGCTGAAAGCCAGGCCCACATTTGTACACCAGAAGGAATACCTGACAGAACAACCTGTCAGCTCAAGAGATGCCCACACAGTCCAGGAAACATGCCAGGATTTTTGAGAGCAAAGGTGTGTGTCAATGTTCCCTTTAATTTTTTACGTCCATGTACGGAATTAATTTTAAGTGCACCAAAATGGAGGTGATGTGTGGCAGGGGTGGGACTCAGGGCTGGGGAAGAGGGTTAGAGTGTGGGTGGGTGAGGGCTCTGGAGCGTGGCCAGGGATGAGGGGTTTGGGGTGTGGGATGGGGCTCAGGGCTGGGGCAGAGAGTTGGGGTGTGGGCTCCTGCTGGGGTTGCAGGCTCTGGGGTGGGGGGGTTTGGGGTGTACGCTGCCCTGGGACTGCAGCAGGGAGAGAGGACTCCCCCCAGCCCTCTCTCAGCACAGCAGCTCGGGGCTGGGGAGAGGTGCCTCTCCCCAGCCATGGTGGCTCCGGCAGGGCACTTCTGCTGCACAGTCACGCAGCTTAGAGGGAACTTAGGTGTGTGTATTGTGGGGATACACAAAGAGTGGACCTATGTGACAGATGATACCCTTGTGTTCACACCCTACATACTACTGTAATAATGTTTGTACCAGTATGCCTTTTAAGATTTCATTTAAAAAACTTGTAATTTATCAGTAGTATCATGGCAAAATGCACGAAGCAGCATTATATGTGACGTTACAAGCATAAGCTGAGATTGTGACTATAAAAGTATATTTTCCAGATAAGTCTGGGGAGTGGCCAAAGCAGTTCGTCAGCGACAAAGGGCAAGCTGATACCTCAGCCAGGTGTAAACAAGGCTGATGGACATTACCTGCTAAATGGTCATTCTTTGGCAGGAAAGGGGACGGGCAAAAATCTGTATCTTAGCAAAAAAATAGCATGGAGTTCCTTCCACACAAATGGCCTGTCACCTTGATCCCAGCTGGAAATGCTCCCAAAGGGGGCAGAAGAGACTCTCTCCCTTCCCATCACATTTTCTGCATCTGACAAAACAAAGGAAGCAGCCATTGGACTCTGGGGAAGGGGTCCTTATGTAGAGTTTGGTCAGCAAGACTGCTGAAAGCATGTGGTGAGAAATCTTTGTTTTGAATATAATCTATTGTTAGGTACCAGTGATTGTTTTATTTTTCTTGTAACCACTTCTGACTTTTATGGCTCATTACTCATACTCAAAATCCATCTTTGTAGTTAATAAACTTGTTTTATTGTTTTATCTAATCCACTGTGGTTTGTTGAAATGCTTGGATAACTATTTAAAATAATAAACTGACATTATCCCCTGGGCAGTATAAGACTGTAACAGGCCCACTCTACCCCTGTCTTCTTCCCTGCAGAAACTACACAAGCTCCACCAGCTGTGCACTCAGTGACCTTTTATTTCTAGTTCCCACCACAGTCCCTGTGAAATACAGTAACTCCTCACTTAACATCGTCCTGGTTAACGTTGTTTCGTTGCTGATCAATTAGAGAACATGCTCATTTAAAGTTGCGCAGTGCTCCCTTATAACGTTGTTTGGCAGCCACCTGCTTTGTCCACTGCTTGCAGAAAGAGCAGCCCATTGGAGCCAGCTGGTGGGGGCTTAGAACCAGCATGGAGAGGCAGCTCCCCTAAGTTCCCTGTGAGGCAGCCGCCTATCAATTGCTGGGCAGTTCAGCTGTCCCTCCCTCCCCTCACTGCCCTGTGCTGCTCCTGCCCTCTGCCTTGGAGCTGCTCCCGGGAACCTCCTGCTTGCTGTGTGAGGGGGAAGAGAGGTGCTAATGTCAAGGTGTTCCTCTCCACAGAGGTGGGGGGGGAGGGGCTCAAGACTGAGGGAGCTTGCTGGCAACAGCAGCTGTCTCAACTTGCTGATCTACTTAAAAAGGCAATGTACTTTAGAGTGGTGTCAGCATACTTAAAGGGCAATGCGTGTCTCTCTCTGTCATGCTGTCTCCCCTCCCTCCATTCTGCCTTGTAGAGTGTGAGGCTACATTAACGACGTGTTAACCCTTGAGGGCTCAGCCGAGTGCTAGTTCATCATTTAGCAGTAAGGCATTCCCTGGGAAATATCCCACCCTCTTCCACCCTCTAACTCCACCACCTCAACCAAGCTTCACAATCATCATTGCTGTGTACAGTATTAAATTGTTATACTGTCTATATTTTTTTATATAGTCTTCTGTCTGGGGAAAAAAAATTCCCTGGAACCTAACCCCCTCTATTTACATTAATTCTTATG
Organism: Terrapene triunguis; assembly: GCF_002925995.2. Lineage (NCBI taxonomy): Eukaryota > Metazoa > Chordata > Testudines > Emydidae > Terrapene > Terrapene triunguis. The sequence goes on from NW_020664773.1 coordinate 587,450, forward strand.
GGGAAATTGGTTCACTTAACACCGTTTCGCTTAAAGTCGCATTTTTCAGAAACATAACTACAACGTTAAGCGAGGAGTTACTGTAGTCTATTTACAATGTTAACGGAGCTTTTGGCCCTCTCACCAAGACGTAAGGGGAACAGAGGCAGCAGGTTTAAAACAAACAAAAGGAAGTATTTCATCACAACGCACAGTCAACTTGTGGAACTCTTTGCCAGAGGATGTTGTGAAGGCCAAGAATGTAACAGGGTTAAAAACAGAACCAGATAAGTTCATGGAGGATAGGTCTGTCAATGGCTATTAGCCAGGATGGGCAGGGATGGTGTCCCTAGCCTCTCTTTGCCAGAAGCTGGGAATGGGCGATTGGATGGCTCATGGGATGATTACCTGTACTGGTCATTCCCTCTGGGCCACCTGGCATTGGCCACTGTTGGAAGACAAGATACTAGGCCTAGATGAGCCTTTGGTCTGACCCAGTATGGCCACTCTTATGTTCTTATAGAATGCATGCATAACCTTTCAAACTCACTACCATAGTAGCCAAGAGCTTAGTTGGAATTTAAAAGGAAAATGTATACTTAGAAGGATAAAAAGAACAGTCAGAGTTACATTAGCATTCAGATCACAAGCTAATCTCAGACATGGGTTAAGGATACTTCCCTTATACAAAAGTTATGTCATAGTTCACTACTTCAGCCAACTCCTTTTTCTGAAGCATTTGGTAGTAATTTAGGTGAACCAGAAGTCTGAACTGATCTGTCTCCCATGTTCTGTAATAGCAGCATCTTGGCTTGTCTAATAGTTGCTGTTCTCTCAAAGTGTGACCTTAGTGATAAGGATGGGTTAGAAGGGACCACAATGGTCATCTAGTTTAACCCCTGCCAAGATGCGGGATTTGTTGTGTCTAAGCCATCCAAGACAGATGGCTCTCCAACCTCCTTTTGAAAACCTTCCTGAGATTTAATCTAAATCTCAGAAGGTTCTTGTGAAAGGGTTCATGGAGGCAGTGGGGGAGGTTTAGGTTGGATATTAGGAAAAACTTTTTCACTAGGAAGGTGGTGAAGCGGTGGAATCTCCTTCCTTAGAGGTTTTTAAGGTCAGGCTTGACAAAGCCCTGGCTGGGATGATTTAGTTGGGGATTGGTCCTGCTTTGAGCAGGGGGTTGGACTAGATGACCTCCTGAGGTCCCTTCCAACCCTGATATTCTATGATTCTATTAAAGTGTTTGTGTCACTAAGTTAAAAACAAGCACAGCACTGTAGCCACAAGGACAGTTTTACAGTCACCCTTATGTTGAACAAGCACTAGCATTTTCCATGTAGACAAATGCTTAAATCCCCCCCCCCCCCCCCGCTTCATACACCAGCATGTCAAGTTCTCTTTATTAGGTTAGTGCATGTGATTTGTACTGCAGTAGCATCTACAGGCACCAGTGAGAAATGGACTTGATGGTGCAGTATTCAGTAAAGAGAGTGTGTCCTTGCCCAGAACTCATTTTTAAACTGTAGCCTTAGATCAGCATAAATATACAACATAAATAACAGCACGTGTGCTGCTGGAAGAAATGCTTCATTAGCATAAACTGTACATTAAAAAAACTCATCTGTTTACAGTCAAAGTCAGAATTAGGTTATAAGATGTTGCCTCTTCCCTATATTTATCTAGGAAAGGAACACTTATGATTAATAATGAAGAAGGCAAGAGTGATCCAAGTGGCCAGGGATGATCATACAGTCTATTAAGAATATAAGAATGGCCATACTGGGTCAGACAAATGGTCTATCTAGCCCCCATTGCCAATGCCAGGTGCTTCAGAGAGAATGAACAGAACAGGTAATCATCAAGTGATCCATCCCGTCGCCCATTTCCAGATTCTGGCAAAAGGAGGCTAGGGACACTTCAGAGCATGGTTTTGCATCCCTGCCCTTCCTGGCTAATAGCCATTGTTGGACCTATGCTCCATGAACTTATCTAGTTCTTTTTTGAACCCTTTATAGTATTGGCCTTCACAACATCCTCTGGCAAAGAGTTCCATAAGTTGACTGTGCATTGTGTGACAAAATACTTCCTTTGTTTGTTTTAAACCTGCTGCCTATTAATTTCATTTGGTGATCCTTAGTTCTAGTGTTATGAGGAGTAAATAACACTTTTGGTAGTTCTGAAGGCACTAGTTAGGTCCGTTTCATGTTAATTGAAGTTAACAGTCACTGTAGGGTTCATGGAGGCCTCTCCCACATCTGCTATTAGTAAGGCTGTGGCTATCCTAGATACCTACCAACTGATCTATTCCTGTAAACCAGTGATCCTCAGACTGAGGCTAGTGAGCTGCAAGTGGCTCTTTAATATGTCTCCAGCAGCTCTTTGCAGCACATGGGATATTAAAGTTGTTAGTTTATTATTCTTAAAGAGTCACTATTAATGGAATGGTGTCAGATTGGAAGGAGATCCCAAGTGGAGTTCCACAGGGATCTGTTCTGGGTCCGGTGTTTAACATCTTTGTTAATTACTTGGATGTAGTAATAGAGAGCATACTGATCAAATCTGCAGATACCACAAAGCTGGCGGGGGGGAGCTAACACTTTGGAAGATAGAGCTAAAATTCAGAGGGATCTTGATAAATTGGAGAAGTGGGCTATAGACAACAAAATGAAATTCAACAAAGATAAATGTAAGGTGCTACACTAAGGGAAGAAAAATCAAATGCATAAATACACAATGGAGATAACTTGTTTGCTAGCAGCACTGCTGGGAAAGATTTGGGAGTTGTGGTGGATCACAACCTCCACATGAGTCACCAATGCAATGCTGTTGCAAAAAAAAGCAAATGCAATTTTAGGTTGCATTAATAGAGGCATAACATGACATTCATGAGAGGTGATAGTATTGCTCTAATGTATAGAAAAGATGTAAAGAAACTGGAAAGGATCCAGAGGCGAGTCATGAAGATGATCAAAGGGATGGAATGGAAACCATATGAGCAAAGGTGAAGGAACTGGGTATGTTTAGTTTGGAAAAGGAGGAGATTAAGGGGGGATATGATAGCGGTCTTCAAATACTTGAAAGGCTGCCATAAAAAAAGATGGAGAAAAGTTGTTCTCTTGCCACAGAGGGCAGGACAAGAGGCAATGGGTTCAAACTACAGGATAGCAAATTTAGATTAAATCTCAGTACAGTAACTCCTCACTTAGTCATCCCAGTTAACGTTTAATTGTTATGTTGCTGATCAATTAGAGAACATGCTCATTTAAAATTGCGCAATGCTCCCTTATAACATTGTTTGGCAGCCACCTGCTTTGTCCATTGCTTGCAGAAAGCAGCCCATTGGAGCTTGCTGGTGGGGCTTGGAACTAGGATGGACTGGCAGCTCCCCGCTCCCCTGAGTGGCAGCTGCCCAGCGGGCTATCAATTGCTGTCCCTCCCCCCACTGCTGTGTGCTGCTCCTGCCCTCTGCCTTGGAGCTGCTCCTGGGAGCCTCCTGCTTGCTGTGCTGGGTGGAAGGGGGGGCTAATGTCAGAGTGTCATCCCCCTCCCCCGCTCCTGTGCCTTATCTCTGACTCCACCATCTCAGCCAAGCTTCACAATCATCATTGCTGTGTACAGTATTAAATTGTTTGTTTAAAACTTATAGGACGTGTGTGTATGCATAGTCTTTTGTCTGGGAAAAAAAATTTCCCTGGAACCTAACCCCCACCCCCCCATTACATTAATTCTTATGGGGAAATTGGATTCGCTTAATATAGTTTCACTTAAAGTAGCATTTTTCAGGAACATAACTACAATGTTAAGCGAGGAGTTACTGTAAAAACTTCCTAACAGTAGGACAATGGAATAAACTGCCTTGGGAGCTTGTGGAAGCTTCTTCACTGGAGGTTTTCAAAAGGAGGCTGGATAGCCATCTGTCTTGGATGGTTTAGACCAGGGGTAGGCAACCTATGTCATGCATGTGGCACTCACACTGCCTGGGTCCTGGCCACCGATCCGGGGGGCTCTGCATTTTAATTTAATTTTAAATGAAGCTTCTTAAACATTTTAAAAACCTTATTTACTTTACATACAACAATAGTTTAGTTATATATTATAGACTTATGGAAAGAGACCTTCTAAAAACGTTAATGTATTACTGGCATGCAAAACCTTTAAATTAGAGTGAATAAATGAAGACTCAGCACACCACTTCTGAAAGGTTGCCGACCCCTGGTTTAGATACAACAAATCCTGCATCTCAGCAGACCAAATAACCCTTGCGGTGCCTTCTAATCCTATGATTAATAAATCAGAATGCTTTTACTATGTTATCAACCAATTAAGTTATCAACTTGCACTAAGTTAAATAACTTATTTGCTGTGAGAATAATAATCACTAAATATTTCCTGTCATACTGTTTAAATATGAATAGTACTATAGTAAATGAAATGATGAATTCACACTACTGTGGCTCTTTTGGGTAATGTTGATTGTTAATTTGGCTGCTGAACCACCAAGATCTGAGTATCACTGCTCTAAGCAATCAGTGTGCTCAAAGTGCACTTGTCTAGACTTTTTGTTTGGAACATGAATGCAAACGCAAATTTATTTGACACTTAGGTTTGTACTCAAACTTTCTAAAACTGAAACTAGCCTAAAGGGTAACAGACTAAAAAGATCACAGGAGTTTACAGAACTAAGAGGCTGCGTACTGGGTACTGCAATTCCCAACGAAGTGTAAGAATACCTTGTGTATGAAAAGCTAATCACCTGTTACACAGCTGCCTAAAAGACTACAGAATTGAGCACTGAGCAGTCACAGCAGGGAACAGAAACATGCATCAAAGAACTGGGGGGGGGCGGGGGGGGAATCCACACAGCACCCAACAACAAATTGCAACGTAACAGCCATACTGGGTCAGACCAATGGTCCATCTAGCCCAATATCCTGTCTTCCAAAGTGGCCAATACCAGAGGCTTCAGAGAGAATGAACAAAACAGGCAATCATCGAGCGATCCACCTAGAGTCATCTGGTACAGAAATGGATTTAAATGATAAGTTACATACCTCAGTTTTTAGTTTTGCAATTTCATATTTGAGTTCCTTCAGAACTCTTGGGTGAACTCCATCTGGTCCTGGTGACATCTTACTGTTAAATTTATCAATTTGTTCCAAAACCACCTCTACTGACACCTCAATCTGGGACAGTTCCTCACATTTCTCACCTAAAAAGAATGGTTCAGGTGTTGGAATGTCCCTCACATCCTCTACAGTGAAGACTGATGCAAAGAATTCATTTAGCTTCTCCACAATGACCTTAGCTTTTCTGGAGTGCTCCTTTAAGCACCTTCAGTGTCCAGTGGCCCCACTGATTGTTTGGCAGGTTTTCTGCTTCTGAGGAGTTAAAAAATTTTTTTGGTTAGTTTTTGAGTCTTTTGCTAGTTGATCTTTGAATTCTTTTTTGTCCTGCCCAATTATACTTTTACACTTGACTAGCCAGAGTTTATACTCCTTTCTATTATCCTCAACAGGATTTGACCTCCAATTTTTAAAGGATGACTTTTTGCCTCTAACCACTTTTTATTTTGTTTAGCCATGGTGGCACTTTTTTAGACTTATGTTTTTTTAATTTAAGGTATACATTTAATTTGAGCCTCTATTATGGTGTTTTTAAAAAGTTTCCATGCAGCATGCGGGCATTTCATTTTTGTGACTGTATCTTTTAATTTCTGCTTAACTAGCTTTTCATTTTTGTGAAGTTCCCCATTCTGAAGTTAAATGCTACTTTGATGGGCTTCTTAATAATATTATGGTCGCTATTACCAAGCTCTTAGCCCAGATCCTGTCCTCCGCTTAGGACTAAATCAAGAAGTGCCTCTCCTCGTCTGGGTTCCAGGACTAGTTGCTCCAAGAAGCAGTCATTTATGGTGTCAAGAAACTTTACCTCTGCAACAAGCAGTCTGGTACAATACTTGCTGTCACACAGTGAAAACAAAGAAACTTCCTTTTCTGCATTTATTTACAGAAACTATCAAGGGTTAGGTTACACAGCATCATTTACCCCTCCAACTGGACTTCTTCTTATACCACAGCATGCTTCCTGCATAATCCTACAGAATAAGACCAAGAATCAAACCCAGGCCTCAGGAACTGTGAATAGAAACCAGGACACCTGCAAAATAAGTCTGGGAACTGAACCCATTGCTCTCACGTGAGGCAAGTATTTAAGTTTGAGGATCTGATTCCTTTCTTCAGTGGAATCTCCTCTGTGTCCCAATGTATAGATTCCCCATTCACCCTCTACGATCAAAGAGGGAAGAGAATGCTGCACTACACTGCAGTCCCTGAGTGCAGTGAGGCTGCAGCCCCCTCTGGGACCTGGGTAGCTCTGGTCTTTAATATGTCTTCACGGTAGCCTTTCAGAAGCTGATTGAGTAAGGTCTTTTCATTGGCCCTGTGTAGAACTATGAGTGGTGGGAAAGGATTCCCCTTGTATTCAATCACAGCCATCTTGGCCCGATCCAGGTTCTCTCGATTGGGGATCTGAAGCAGTCGTGTATAGTTCCCAGAATGAGACTGGAAACGTGGAGCCAACAGTTTAAACAGCTTATGGATGAGATCTTTCTCCTAGAAAAGGACAGAATGCAGAGGGAACATGCCCACATTAGAGCCTCAGCATGCAGTATCCAAACCCCCTGGGAGACCATACATGTTTTATCATGAGCCATTCCCACAGTCTCATCTCAGCACTTACTCTCTTCCAGCTCCAAGTACTAGGTCTCAACTGACACCTTACACAACTGCCAGGCCTGCTGCCCCTCTATCCTCTACAGGTCTGCAAACCTTCCCTAGGCACCTAGACTGCTGAGGGGCAGGCACCCAAGCAGCTGCTCTCCGTCCCTGAGGACATGTCCTGACTCCCCCAAGAGCAGCCTTCCCCCCAGGGCACCAAGCCTGCACCCCTCCCTCCCCCGGGGGTCCGCGCCGTTTCCCGTTCAGGCTGAGCTACTCGGCGGCGCCGGACTACTCACCGTCAGCCAGAAGTCAGCCATGCGCATGGCCTTCTCGTCCGTGTCTCCCCGCTTGGCGTAGTCGATCAACTGGGGAGAAACGGGGATCGTCAGCCTGGGACTAGGCCGCCGCCGGGAACAGCTCCGCCCGGCCCCGAGGGCTCATGAGGCGCACGGCAGAGCCTCGGCCCCAGGCAGATCCGCCGGCCTAGTGCCGGCCCCGCGCCTCGCGCCGGCTTACCCGCTCCGCGTAGAACCGCATCTCGTCCGCGCGCGACCAGGGCGTCTCGATGCGCTCGTGCCGCACCAGCGCCGTCACCAGGTTCCGCAGCATGTCGAGGCGCGAGCGCGGCCCGAGCCCGAACCGCCGGTGCACGCGGCCATGGGAGATCGCGGCAGCCAGCGACAGTCGCATTACGATCCCGACTCCGACCGGAAGCAACGGCTGAGGAACCGGAAGGAAGGAAGCCGCTCGAGAGGTGAGGTAGGGGCGTGTCTAAGGCCGGGGACGGGGCTGGAGGGGGGCGGGGTTGATTAGGAGCCGGCCCTGGAGGGAGGCGCGAACCGAACCGCGGCCTCAGGCGGAGGCAGTGGCGCCGCGCTCCATACCGAACGCGGGCGGCGGGTGCGGCCCCGCTGCCCCTTCCTAGGACCCGGCCCCTGCGGCAGAGTCCGGTGTATGCTGCCAGCGCCCTCCCCGCGGTGCTGTTGGGACTAGCCAGAGCTGGGTCGGTTTGGCTCTGGGCAGGGCTGCGAGCGGGAGACACCCCCCGAGTCTCTGGGCAGGAGCGGGAACAAGGCGGGAGGCGTTACTGCTCCGCCCTTCCCGCAGCCCCAAGAAACGCGCTGGCGGCGCCCGGGAGCGAGTCTGAAAGCTGCACCCCGGGGCAGAGTGTCACCCTGCGGGGAGCCTGGCTATGCACAGGGTGAGGCGAGAGTCCGACGTGGCCGAGGGAGACTTTCTGGAGAACACATACAGTGAATACAGCGAAGTGCCCGTTACACTGGTCTACAAGTTTTGAGAAGTCGTCTGCTTCAGAGATAAAATGTGCTGTTTATTATGTATTTTGATGTGCTGAATTCAAATATGACAATTAAAACAACTGATTGGCTACTGTTTCTAAGATATTTAAGTTTTTACATTTTATGTCTATGTATATTGTGTAGATAGTAGAGTTTTAATCATAAATTGTAAACCTAGGTCTTTTCATGTGTTTATGGTTGCTTTACATGATAATATTTCACCTGTCCTATTTATGTAACACTTTAAAAATCAGCAAAAGGGTTATATAAATAAAATTTATTATGAAACAAAAGGCAAAAAACTATTATGTACATAGTTTAGTCCTATTCAGTGTCTACTCGGCGCTTCTTGGCTTGTCTCTTGTATTCATTAAATGGAGCATCTCTTGTCACTGTCCAGCAATAGTCTGCAAGCATTGATGGGCTCCATTTGCCCTGATAGCG